>NW_022935262.1:0-229 GCF_012274545.1 Fukomys damarensis | reverse complement strand
GGAGCCAGGGTGTGCGCGTACCCTGTGTGCACCCGGGTGTGGTGAGCGGCCGGCCAAGCCCGCGTAGGGCGACGGGGCTAAGGGACCGTCCCCAACCTCCGGAGTTCCATTTGCAAGCATTTAGGAGATGCGTCTGCCTTGTATCGTCTTTGTGGAGTAGTTTCTCAAAATAATATTTAGAAGCAATATTGTACTGAAACACTGACGCTGCTCACCACACGGAAGAATG
>NW_022935261.1:0-438 GCF_012274545.1 Fukomys damarensis | reverse complement strand
GCTGTTTCCCGGGGAAAACTGCACTTTAAACGGCAGAAGCATTCGGCACAGTGCGTTTGTGTTGTAATGTCAAATTGAAGCTATCCCCAAGTATACCGAGTTCTGGAGGCTTGTGTGCACTCAGAGCTGCTGGGCACTCCCTTAGGCCTGAAGGGCTTCTCTGCTAAAAGTGCCTCAAAACAGTGTTTCAATCTCTGCCATGCAGAGACCTACAAACAAAAAGGACTACAGTTGTACTCCCCATAAGAAGTGGACTTCACTGGTAAACTCACAGAGTTGCAGCACCTTTCTCTGTGGAGTACTTCACATTCATGAAACTGACAGCTTTCGCTTTAAACGGCTAAGCGGCGAGAGACGCTGTTTCCCGGGGAAATGTGAACTTTAAACGGCAGAAGCCCTCGGCAAAGTGCGTTTGTGTTCTAACGTCAAACTGAACCT
>NW_022935260.1:0-282 GCF_012274545.1 Fukomys damarensis | reverse complement strand
CTCAACAGAAACTTTACAGTGATGATGCTGCAGGATTGTTGAGTGAACATCAAACATTACTCAACTATAACAAATACTCAGATCAGGGATCACTAGGTTGTGTGTTAACTGCAAGCTTAAATTTTTAAGAAAATGAAAATTATGCTTCAGTGTAGTAGTCTCAGGTGATTTACTCGAGGAAGTAAATGATGGGGGAGTGGCCTTGAGGATTATACCGTGTTCTCAACTTTTAAGGAATCTTCTCAATCACAATTAAAAGTGACCCCAAAACACTCTGAAATC
>NW_022935259.1:0-246 GCF_012274545.1 Fukomys damarensis | reverse complement strand
TAAAATAACCACCTCCCCATCCCACCTCCCTGCTGCCTCACCCACATGGTGTGTGCCATGCTGAGTGTTGACGCCCTGGTTCATTCCGTGTCTTCGTTACTTTTCTCATTACTGAGACAAAATACTCAACGCCCAGAGTTAAAGGGGAAAGGATTTATTTAGCTCACAGTGTGTAGAGGTTTAAGTCCATACTCAGCTGGTTCCAAGGCAGAGCAGCATGGCAGAGGGGCAACAGCAGTTCATGGT
>NW_022935258.1:0-650 GCF_012274545.1 Fukomys damarensis | reverse complement strand
AGAATATGTCTATAGCTCCTTTTACTGTATGTAGCACATTGCCTCCTGGTTCAGATAAATATCCACAAGCTCATAAGTACCTCCTGGACCATTCAAACCATGTTTCCACAGAAAGAGAAGGGAATATGGGGAGAGATACAGATCCTTCCAGAGCTAAACATAGACAAAAGCCCTCTCAGGATCTCTGTCATAGAAACTGGGTGACTTTGTCCTCCAGAAAACAACTGAAAGAAAAGGCAGAGAAACTCTCTAGCCAAAGTGACCCCAAGACATCTAAAACATCAAGCTAAATAAAAGTACTGAGGACTTTCAGGGGAAGGTTCCATAATGAGCAGTTACAAAAGCTTCTTTGAACCATGGAAAGTCCCCTGTTCCCAATAAAATTCCAGACCCTGCAAGTTTACTTGGCTGGAGATTCCTTTAGGAGCAGAGCACAGAGCCTTCCTGGAGACTTTCAAAGACTTTTCCACAGATTGCCACATTCCCCAGCCCCCAACAGCAGTTCACCATCAGTAGAGATGCTGAAACCAGCCAGCCTGCTTAGTCTAGCTTGTGAATGTACCCAGATCCAATTTTCTTTCTGCCAGCTCATTGGCTCACAGGGCATTTGAGTTGCAATAATTTAGTTTCACACATCACCAGCAACCATG
>NW_022935257.1:0-1697 GCF_012274545.1 Fukomys damarensis | reverse complement strand
ACATAGTGAGTTCCAGGTCAGTCTCAACTACATAGGGAGACCCTGTCTCAAAAAAAAAAAAAACCCCAAAACACAAAAATACAGTAAGAAAAGGGTACCATACATCAACTTCTCATAACATTGTAAAACAAAAATGTGTAACTGGATAGGAAGCAACTATCCTGCTCCTAGTTCATTTCTGAGAAATAAATCACTAACTGTTCCATTGCCATCAAAATTTCCTTTGGAATACTTGGACACTGTGTTTACCATTTATTGATCTTCGCCTCTGAATACAGCCATAAACTGACCATTTGTTCTCAATTTCTTGACAACATTCAATTCTCCACCTAGCTCCCCTCTCACGTACAGCTTATGGTACACTGGTCATCCTACGTGAGCTTCTGTTACTCGCCCAACTTCTCCACCCTCCCACTTATCCAATGATGTTTCATATTCAGCATAGATATCATTGAGTGTCTCCAGAATTTATCGAACCACCTTTTCGTCTTCTTTCCTTTCATGAGGAACGACACAAAGGCTTTATTGGTCTACGCATTGACACTTTCCTCCAACTGGGGTACTCTGGGAGTCTCTTGTTCATAGGCTTCTAGCTGTTTTAATTACAGCAAGTCCTCCTATCGGCTCTCCATGAACACAGAGCCGTGGACAATGGGGCCAACTGCAATAGGTTTTGAGCCCGTGACAAACTTCACGCAAGTAGATATCAAGACTGCTGCACTGAACATTATGATTGGGAAGGGTTTCCACCGCATGTCCATATAGTTTTATGGAAAACTATAAAATACAGAACTCAATCATACTTTTCAGACAATTAAAGGAATACCTTTGTAAGGTGCAAACAAAAGTGGTGTGGTTTTGAGCTAAATCTGCTGTTATATCATTTACCTATTCGCACTCTGGAGTTCATAGCACCTGGAAATGGAACCCCCAAAGGATCCGACTTTGAGATGCAACAGACTCACGACAACCCCCGCTGCCTCTGATGGCCCTGGCCAAGCTACGTTGAATGGTTCAACTGTTTTCTATAGCAACTACTACATCATTTGGTGTCCTTGGAAGCAGTAGGAAGACACACATTTCTGCACAAGCTAGCCCCCGTTCTTACTTTATATTTGGATTTTTGTAGACATCTCCTTGTGTGTGAAGAGCTATCTCCTCATGGTTCCATTTGGACGTTCTTCATTTCTCATGAGGCTGAGCAAATTCTCTCGTTCTTTTAAGGATGACAAGTATATTCTTTAACAAACAGTCCGCCACATTTGCCCATTTCAATTGTCCTTCAGTTGTCTTCTGTTGGTGTTTGCAGGCGTTTTACATGCTTCGGCACCGTGGTTTTAGCTAGGTGTCCCCCCAAACTCTACGTGCTCATAGGTGGTGCTTTTGGAAGGTGCATGGATCGTGGGGGTGTGATACTGGATTAGCCCACTGCAGCGCTTATACCTAAGTGTGATGTTGGGAGGTGAAGCTTGGCTAGAACAGGTGGGTCACTGAGGTATGGCCTGAGATGGTCTATTTCTCTCCTCTCCCCTTGATCTGTTTCCTTTTTAAATTTTTGTTATTGGTATGTATTGATAACACATAATGATATAATACATATCTTCATCATGGGGAGTTAATATATGTACCTGACATTCCTTAATTTTTAAACCCTCATTTCCCCCTCCCTTTCCCTCTTTTTATTTCCTGGACCCTTG
>NW_022935256.1:0-362 GCF_012274545.1 Fukomys damarensis | reverse complement strand
ACAAATATCAGAGGTTTTTGTGAAAACTCAAAATTGCCTTCTCTGTGCCCTGCAGCAATGAGTTTGTATATAAAACTTTAGAATGGTAAAAAAGTAGATTAGCTTGCATCAAGATATTTCTTCAGTGAGTTAACTGTTTCCATATAAAAATATCATCCTGTATTGAAGTGAGTACAGTAATTATGTTACAGCAGTTATTATATTAGTGTGTCTTGGTTTATTTAGTACCAGTAATATAGCTAGTGTTTTACAGTTCAGATTCTGAAGTTTTAAGTGCCAGTCTCTTATTCAGAATTTTCAGCTGTCTCTTGGGAATTTTACAACTCACAGTATTAGAAATAGAACTTGAGTCAGACTTCAAT
>NW_022935255.1:0-214 GCF_012274545.1 Fukomys damarensis | reverse complement strand
CCGCACAAGATCCGGTGAGTGTCGTATTGTTGACAAGGAGCAGAGCTAAAATTGAAATTTAAGGCTGTCACAAAGTCTCTCTGTATTTTGTGTTCCCACACTAGCTCCTCCCTCCTGTTTCCTCTTTAAAAGTTCTTTTCACTGAGTATTTTATTCATACACATTAGACATTGGATACCACTTCCTAATTCCCTGAATTCTTGAGCCAGTCCAA
>NW_022935254.1:0-617 GCF_012274545.1 Fukomys damarensis | reverse complement strand
GAAATCAAAGCTTTCACATCTGGTATTCAGAACTAGATAACTGCAGTGAAAGAATTACAGCAATTGCACTAAAAAAATACCCTTTGACAGGTAAGATTTCACCTACATGACTGATGAGCATGACAAGCTGTGATCAATAATACCCACTATCTTATAGCCTGCTTCTTATCCATTGTTATATTTCTGAGAAACAATTTACAGTACAGAACTCACTGAATTTTAAAGCAGACGTGAGGGTCTTGGTAAAATAAGAGGTAGATTTGCTAATATCCCCAGAGCACTGCTACTTACATATAATTCATACAGAATATTCAGCCTAAGTGTGGGCATAAATATGAATCTAATTAGCAGGCACTAGATATGTAATTAATATGGATATTCTATAAATATTTTTTCATTTAAAAATACAGGAAATTTACAGTGAGAAAAATCAAAGGAAAAAACTAATCTTAGAATCTAAGACACCTTGGCTCTGTGAGGTTTATATCTTTGTACTTTCATTTGGAAAAAAATCCCATTGGCATAAGATACACATATCTTCACCTGTAAAAAGTATTAAACTACTCCAATATAGCCTTTACAAAGCTCTTTAAATGGCAAAAAAGCAGAGGAAATAA
>NW_022935253.1:0-447 GCF_012274545.1 Fukomys damarensis | reverse complement strand
AGGAACTAGATATTGAGTATATATATTTTGAGAAGTAGGATCAGAGTTAGTGAAGCAAAGTTGCAGGGCTCAGACATCAATTCAGTATCCACAGAGGCTGGCAGAGTGTCAGAGTGCGCAGTCAGTGTTAGGGCCATGACAAAGCTCAGCTGTCATAATGCCGATGAGTTAACAATCCGGAACTGCGGTCACGGTTGCCAGGGAGGGGTGGATTGTGGGAACTGTGGAGACAGCAGCAACAGACTAGTCCCTGGGTGTCATGCCCATCCATTCAGGACAGTCACCTTGCTCCGCCTTAAAGAAACAAGTGAGAGGAGGCTCTGAGGACATTGAGGAATTTGTCCCTCAGTCCTGGTGGCACTGGGTGGAGGGAATCCACCATACTCATGACCACATCGCAGAAGTCAGCAATTGCATGAGTGGATACACTGTCTTTCACCATTTCTC
>NW_022935252.1:0-313 GCF_012274545.1 Fukomys damarensis | reverse complement strand
CCATGTGCAGAATACCGGGACTTGTTTCCAAGGAAATGAGTTCAAAAAAGGCCAAAAAGAAATTGGTCAAGTTTCATTTCTAATGTTTTCTTGAATCCACTCGAAGTTTAGAACGGTCAGCTAACTTGACATATCTTCTTCCCAGGAGGAGAGGTCCTTATCTCCCACTTTATTGTACCTTTTATGCTTTACATTGTGTTTACCTTTGCATTGCTAAGTGGCTAGCTGTTTGATTATCCAGCTGCTGGGTTTAGCGCTTTTATCCAACCCTATCATTCAGCTCTCTGTCTACTCATGAGAACTAAATTTCTAT
>NW_022935251.1:0-235 GCF_012274545.1 Fukomys damarensis | reverse complement strand
TTCATTCTGTCTCTTCCTGCCTTGCAGCTGACACTGGTCTTCTGCTTTCAGATAAAGACAAAAAGGGATATCACTGGTTCTTCTAGTCTTTCAGCTTTTCATCTGTGGATCTTGATCTTGGCACTTTTCAGCCTTCATAATGAAATGAATCAATTCATTTTTTGAAATGTATTTTATTGGTACATTTTAGGTATACAGTACAGTTACATTCATCATAGGGATCTTGTACCTTTAC
>NW_022935250.1:0-460 GCF_012274545.1 Fukomys damarensis | reverse complement strand
AGGAGTTCAGCCTAAAGAGAAAGAAAATCCCACTTTCTACTGGTAAAGCCTCCTCCCTCACCATCTTCTTCCCTAGAATCAACTTGGGAAGGACTGTACACAATGATCCTGGGGACTCTGTCAATTATCAAGGTAACAAGCCTGGACTTCGAGATACTCCACACCCAACTCAAACCCTGGGAAGCAGAAACCATTGTGGAGTGTGAGCCGCCATCCAAATACTCCTGTGAACCTATAGAAGATTTTAATTCTCATTCAAAAAGAAAGCAAAGCCTTCTTCAGATATGTAATCTAACATGCTACTCTTAGCCTTTTTACTAATGAATTCATCACTTAAAGGACAGTGCAATTTCTTTCTAGTGTAGGCACAGGAATATACAGTCATTACAACAAATGTTTTGCCAGATATGTGGCCTGCTCCCCTTGTCAAGTACATTAGGATTTCCTTGGTGTATATACC
>NW_022935249.1:0-202 GCF_012274545.1 Fukomys damarensis | reverse complement strand
GGAGACTTAGGAGGCTGCTGCAGGCCACAGATTTACCCAGTTGGAAGGATAGCGAAAAGGTCTGGAGATGGAGAGTTATAACTGTTCAAAATTTCTGTGAAATACTTCGGTAAGACTCTGATGTACATGAAAACCACTAACAAAGGAAAAATGGCCTCTACAGTGATTAAATCTCTTAATAGGATGCGAAATGGTGAAAGGC
>NW_022935248.1:0-201 GCF_012274545.1 Fukomys damarensis | reverse complement strand
AGCTCTGTGCTTTACCTAATTATTGGATGGATCCCCACCAACAGCTCAGCTGCTTTTCTCCCTGTTTCACAGTGGCATGACTGAGTTTCCAGGGAGATGCAGCTCTCCAGGGTTGTAGAGCTTCATGGTGTGGTGCCTGGATTCAGACCCCAGCAGCCTGCTTCTTGGACCTACCTGTGGGGAGCTCTGCTGCAGGGAGGG
>NW_022935247.1:0-209 GCF_012274545.1 Fukomys damarensis | reverse complement strand
TTCTTTTTTTCTGTATTTGAGATCAAGCCCAGGCCACAGACACGCTAAGAAAGTGCTTTACCACTGAACTACACCCTATCCCCAGCGTACAGTACTTCATTTAATTGCGAATCATTTTTCATATGTCAGGCTCTCAGGTTACAAGAAAAAAAAAAGAGTTTACTCATCACTGGGTTTGCAGAGTGAAATTAAAAACCATATTGACTTCA
>NW_022935246.1:0-854 GCF_012274545.1 Fukomys damarensis | reverse complement strand
TGAACTGGAAATCAGCCTATGCAGAAAAGATAGCTTGATATATAGAATTTGTGGTCACCATATTAGATAAGTTGTTTGGCGTAGCCTTGAGTGGGTGGACTCTCTTACAAACTTGATGACCGTGTTTTATGTGCACATAAACATTTTCAAAATAAATGTGTGCCAACTCTTTTATTATTCTATTCATATCTTTTAAAATATTCGAACCATAAACTTAATTGCTATTTCTAATTGCTGTAACAATAGATTGCTTTTGAATATGTATGATATACTGTTAACATTGCTATATCTAAACTATAATCCTCATAATTATAGTGAAGGCATATTGGTGTCCTTATTTTACAAATGATACATTGAAATATGATCTGTGAAAAATTATAATATTGGCTTTGTAGATAATTGTGCATCTACAGTGGCCTTTCTCTCTCCAAGTGACTTTCAGGTGACCTGCTACTGAATTTCCTAATGGCCCGATCTAAGTCTGTTTTTGCTACTAACAGTGAATGAAGAGCCAGTGGTTGGACAATTACTAGGAAGATGGAAGGGTATGAATAATGCACGAACTGGATAATAGCCCCATTTGGATTATCTATAGGGCCCTGGCAAAAGCACGCCCCACATATTCTTTCCGCATATAAGGCTTCTTGGTATCTAGACTTTTTGTCAACAGGGGACCAGTGCGCAGTTCCCTGAGAAGAATTGGTGAAGAGGCCACCGGTACAAATTCAGTAATGTACACAAATACCTTATCTGATGTAAGCCCTCTCTGATCACTAGCTTGGGGCAGGCAGCAAGACAAGCAACAAAATCCTGGTTCACACACAGGGCAGACATAGCTGCAAATTCCAGGAGTG
>NW_022935245.1:0-216 GCF_012274545.1 Fukomys damarensis | reverse complement strand
GTGCTTTGCCAAATTCTATTTACTAATATTTGTTGAGAACTTTTTGTCTTTTCATGAGAGAATCGATCTGTGGTTTTTGTTGATGTACCATCTGTGCTTTTCATATCAGAGTAATGTTGGTTGGGAAGTATTTGTTATTTTGTGGAAGATATTGGGTATTGTAAGACTTAAAGTCTCACTTTTAACTCTTGGAGCGTGAACAGCCAAGAGGCTTCC
>NW_022935244.1:0-283 GCF_012274545.1 Fukomys damarensis | reverse complement strand
CAACCTGCTCAGCGCACCAGCACCGCCCGGACCTGCAGAATCAGAAGGTCGGCTCCGGCCCAGCTCCCTGTGTCCTAAGTTGCATGATGTGGGGGAAGAATCCAGCACCCCTCACCTCACATCCAGTGCTCCATACTCCATACCCTACCCCGCACATCCCGCACCACACCCCTGGGCCTCAGTCCTCTGGGTTGTCCTGAGGGCTGCATGGGGCAGGAAGAAGGCTCCTGGACCAGGAATTCCCTCACAGGGTTGACCTCGGTGTTGGGCCAGGGACCAGGCT
>NW_022935243.1:0-308 GCF_012274545.1 Fukomys damarensis | reverse complement strand
AATGTAGCAATACATTTTTTGAGTGTTGCTACTTGAAAAATTTATTAAAGGTTAAGCAAAGTGGAAGCTTTTGATATAGCCTGTAAACGGAATGAGAAAAGTCAGTGAGGAAGGTCAAAAGGAATTTCAAAAAATACGAGGTAAGCAGTAAACAGGAATCTGGATGTTATAAGGGTTCTATCCATTCTATTTACCTATTAATTCGCAACAGAGAAATTTATGAAAAGACAACAACTAACAGTTAATAGAGTATTCAAAACAACTAATCTTTTTTATATTTCTGATTATTAATTCATTCATAAACTTAC
>NW_022935242.1:0-1049 GCF_012274545.1 Fukomys damarensis | reverse complement strand
ACCTCAATTAATCTGAGCAAGAAATTTTAACAGAAAGATAGCAGGACATATCGATATGCTTTGAGATTAAACAACATACTTTTAATAAATGCTATATGGGTCAAAGAAGAAATCTTAAGGGAATTCTCAAATATTTAAAAACGTTTTGCTATGATAAAAATTAAAACAACTTGAAAATGTGTAGGTTGCACTAAAAGAAGTGCTTAGATAAAAATGTATTAGATTATGCATTAGAAAAGAAGAAAGATCTGAAAGCAATTATCTAAGTTTCTAGTCTGGAAACTAGAGAAAAGGGTAAATTAAACCCAGAATAAGCAGAAGAGAAAGAATAGTACTTAAATTTAATATTGTCTCATTTGTTTATTTTGCTTTCGCTGCCTGAGCTGTGATGCCATATCCAAAACATCAAAGCTAAAGCAAAACTAATATCAAGAATCCTTTCCCTTATGTTTCCTTCTAAGATTTTTGCAATTTCATGTCCTAAATGTAGATCTTTTTCTAACCATTCAGTACCATTCGTTGAGGAGAGTCTATTTTCCTTACTGTGTTCCTTGGGTGCTCATCTAAAATTAAATGATTGTCTATTTTTTGGCTTATTTCTGGGCTTTTTCTTTTGTTTTGTTGGTCAGAATGTCTAATTTGTGCCAGAATCACACTACTTTGATTTCTGACTATAGCATTACAATACATTTGGAGATCAGATTGAGGACTATTTCCAGTTTTATTCCTTTTGCTCAGCTTTACTTTGCCTAATTGAGATCATCTGTGATTCCATATGAATTTTTTTCTTTTTTATTGAGTTTATGGGTATATTTTAGGTACACACTACAGTTACATTCATTTTTGGTATCTTGTACCTTTACATGACAGGTCTTGGTTCTCATTTTTTCCCCTTGTCCCTGCCCTCCCTTCACCCCCTCCTCCCCTCCCCATTTAAAAACACTTCATTTCCATTTTTTCATTTTGTCATATTTTTTTCTTTTCCTTTATTCCCTTTCTGCTACCCTTCCCACTTTCCCTACTCCTTTAGCCCTTTCTTCCTATTTCAC
>NW_022935241.1:0-522 GCF_012274545.1 Fukomys damarensis | reverse complement strand
CTGAAGTCATTTCAGAGGTAGCTGCGTGGCTATGTGCTGCCTGTCAAGAATTACAAGACCTGGGATTGAACCCAGATTTCACAGCTGCCCCGTGACGTTGGCCAGCTTGACCTGCCTAAATCTGGTGTCACCCTAGACAACAGGAGTAAGAATAATTTGGATAGGTTTTATCCTGAGGATTCAGTGCAACAGTCCATGGATATGGACTGGATATGGCATCTAGCCAAGCAAGTGGTTGGAAAATGGAATGAACAAATGAAAAATGATACATAACAAAGGTCCAACAAACACTCACCAAAAACTGTAAATGTCTGCACCAGGAAACATGGCAGGGACTCGAGAACTTTCCATCAGAGGTGTCTGTAGAATAACTAATGGCTTGTTTTATGTTTTATAATCTCCAAGGAAAGGGTTTCTATGTGTAACTGAAAAGAAAGTGAGTTTTCTCAAGCATGTGGGTTGTGAGGCATACGGGCTGTTCATCCTTCTCAAAGGAACTCTGCTATTTGTCTTGGATTAAGC
>NW_022935240.1:0-599 GCF_012274545.1 Fukomys damarensis | reverse complement strand
TTTTTTTAGTACATATATATCATACATGTCGATCACATTCATCATTGGGAATTTGTAGCTGTAGATGATACATCTTAATTCTTTTTTCCACATTTCCCTTCACACCCTTCAAACCCTCCTCTCATCTGCACTTATAAAAACTCTGTTGCCACTTTTTTTTATTCTGTCTTTTCCTTTTCCATTCTTCCTTTCCCCCTCTTCCCTTCCTTTTCCCCTTCCCATTTGAACATTTTCTTCCTACTTCCCAATATCTATCATACATGTTGGTCCTTATGTATCCTTTTGGTTTCTCATACAAGAGAATCAATGCAATATTTAAACATATGTGTCTGAATTATTTCCTATAAAATTATGGTCTCAAGCGCATTCTTATACCTGGAAATGTCTCAAATTTATCCTTCTTTATGGCAGAGTAGTGCTCCATTGTATATAAATCCACACTTTTATCTATTCATCCACTGATGGGCACCTAGACTGTTTCCATGATTTGGCTATTACAAATTGTGGCTACTATAACCATCGATGTGCACCTATCTCTGGGGTGCGATGCTTTTAATTGACTTAGGAAGATACCCAGAAGAGAAATAGCTGGGTCAAAT
>NW_022935239.1:0-1006 GCF_012274545.1 Fukomys damarensis | reverse complement strand
GCCAGAGGAGCACAATGTCCTCCCGAGGCTGTGCTGATGGCTTCCAGATGGGCACTGCCATGGGGAAAGTGCTGCTAGAGAAGTTTTGTGCATGAACGCCTAGGAAACAAAGCCAGAGGTATACGTGTGGGTGCAGATGGGTGAGTAGACAGGCCTTCATGGTTGGTGGTTATACTCTAGCCTGACTCTGGAACTGAGTCGAAATCTGATAGCACGATTGGATTCTTGGAACAAGCCATTTCCAAAAACAGGGACCACCACACCCAGTGTAGCATGTGGTAAGTGAGGGAAAGGGGCTCCAGATCAGATATTTAGCCTGGCCAGCCAGATACTTATCCAAGTTCAGAACAAGAGTCCCGTTGGGAATCCATATTTAAATCAACTAACACAACATGTTTTATTTCATGATTTATCTCTTTCCATGACTTATGGTCTTCCATGATTGCCTAATAGGCCACATTCGGTTTCTGAGTATTCAGATTTAAAAGTCTCAGTCACGATGATGTGTTTCTCCTTTACCCCTCCTCTGGCCCTGGCATACACCCGCCCCTTAGGTCTAGGAACACATATCCTGGTAGGACAGGCAGCTTTCCCAAGGGAAGTTCCACAAGGAGCATGCAGGTCCTGGCATCAGGCTTGGGACTATTCAGGATGATCTAGCAGGGCAGCAGTCCTTGTTCCCATAGGTTCCTGGCTCTGTGGAAAGGGCATGGCTAGAAGAGAGCCCAACTGGAGCCTCTAAAATTTGCAGCTTGGGAAATATGTCCTTCCTTCTTAGTTCCTGGAGCAATACTATAGGAACAACTTGTACAACATAAGCACAAACAAATGGGAACCAGTTTGGAACCCTTCGAACCACGCTATATGGAAATTGTCTATTAGCCTGCACTTTCCGTTTAAGTAATGGTGACAAGGGGCCCTGTATTTGTCTCGTTGTATAAGTCTATGTATTCCATAAGGAATACTGTATGGCGGTACATTTTAAAACATCAACAGTGGTGACCAT
>NW_022935238.1:2948-3158 GCF_012274545.1 Fukomys damarensis | reverse complement strand
CACACCCACTCCCAGAAACAATACTGCAGAGGTCTGAGAGTCATGGAATAATACACACTGTGCCGGAATTTGCCATAGCCATGAGCCAGGGCCATGAAGTTAATTGCACAGCCTTGCATTGAATCTCCCCTCCTCCACGAATCAATGATTTGAAGCATTGGGTTCTACCTAGAATGGCTGACATGTCCCACTCCTAACGAACTGCAGGCA
>NW_022935238.1:1746-2711 GCF_012274545.1 Fukomys damarensis | reverse complement strand
TGTATGAACAATGGGAAGATTGGGCACTCCTGCTCTCCACATCCTGCATAAGGCCCTCTGAAAAGGAATGATTATAGAATCAGACAGAAAACATCGCTTGAACAGAACCTGGTAGAAAAGTAAGCAGGGCATTGCCATTCATTGAGATCTCCAGGGGCTCAGTAGGCAAAAGGTCCCCAGGTGCCCCACGGGTTTATGATATCTCAGTCTTCCTTCACCCTCCCTGACTCCCTAAATAGCTCTAGCATGGTTCAGGAGCTCATGGAGCCCTCGCTCATACCATTGTGCGTGAAGCAGTACAGTCTGTAGCAAGGGAGCCAAGAGATGAGCTGCAGGACATCCATGGCTGCCTGATGCCAAACTTTTGAGAGTCATTGATGCTGCCATGGGCGCAAACGAACCCCAGCTTGAGGCCAACCACCAGCAGTGGAATATTTCATGAGTTCATCATCCTGCCGTCCCTTCAGATTACAACTGGTGGTGAAATGAGCAGGGCCTAGCCATGCACGCCACCCACCTTGCCCCAGAGAGCAAATAGCACAACGAGATCCAGGAAAGAGTCTTAGAGTGTGCCTGAATTCCCACTCTTTTGACTCGCATAGAACACTGAGAACCTGTGAAGAGCACTGTGAGCCCTCACTCCTACTGGGCAGCATTCACCTGACCTTCAGTCCATCTTTAGGCCCAAGCTGAACCTGCCCTGCCTTGTTTCACGTAAGTGGACTGCTCAAGGTGTGGTCAGCAATGCCGTCCAAATGTCATCCCTCTGCCAGCTAGGCAGCAAGCACTCATCTGAGGACGTGTAGGCCAACGGTGCTCTTGCCCTGGTCCTAGTCCCCACCTTGTGGATGTTTTAAGGATAGTTGGCGTGGAAAAACCCTGGCCTCAAGGACAAGTCACACAGAAGTCTGTGGAGTATTGGTCAGCAAGCAGCAAGTCTATTCCCTCTATGCAGCTGCTGCTCT
>NW_022935238.1:0-680 GCF_012274545.1 Fukomys damarensis | reverse complement strand
TTCTCATTGAGACCCCCAGGGACTCAGTAGGCAAAAGGCCCCCAGGTGACCCACGGTTTTCTGATATCTCAGTCTTTCTTCACCCTCCCTGCCTCCCTCAAAAGCCCTAGCATGGTTCAGGAGCTCATGGAGCCCTCACTCTTACCATTGTGCATGAAGCGCTCCAGTCTTTAGCCAGCCAGCCGAGAGATGAGTCGCAGGACATCCATGGATGCCTCCTGCCAAACTTTTTGGTTTCACTGATGCTGCCATGGGCTCCAACGAACCCCAGCTTGAGGCCAACCACGTGCAATGGAATGGTTCATGAGTTCATCAGGCTGTCGTCCCTTTAGATTACAGTTGGTGGGGAAATGAACAGGGCCTAGACATGCAGTCCACCCACCTTGCCACAGATAGCAAATAGCACACCAAGATCCAGGAGACAGTCTTGAAATAAGCCTGAATTCCACCTCTTTTGACTTGCATAGAACACTGAGATCCTGCGAAGAGCACTTTGAACCCTCACTCCTACTGTGAGGCATTCGCCTGAAATTCAGTCCATCTTTAGGCCCAGGCTGAACCTGCAATGCCTAATTTCACGTAAGTGGACTGCTCAAGGTATGGTCAGCAATGCCGTGCAAAGGTCATCACTCTGCCAGCTATGCAGGAAGCAGTCTTCTGAGGACCTGTAGGCCAACTGT
>NW_022935237.1:0-1348 GCF_012274545.1 Fukomys damarensis | reverse complement strand
TGCTTGCAGAGCCCTGGTGATCCAATCACCTTCCAAATATTGGAGTCTTTGGAGATAAAGTTTAGATCTAAATCATAACATCATTTATTGAAACAAGAGGAAATATTCTGGCCTTCATTGTAATGCATATTCTTTTTTTTTTTCTCCTGTCCATCTCTCGAAAACAAACAAAACAGCTCCTGGGTGTGGATGTAGTGTGGAGGGAGTGCTGCCCGAGTCAGATGCTCTTTGCTAAGGTGAAGGTGGTGACCAGCCAAGTGCAGAGATGGCTTTGCTGGAGTGCTCATCCTTCCTCTTCTGGGCAGTTGGGTCCCTCAAGAAACACAACCTCCAGGATCAGCAAAAGCAGAGACTCAACATTTCTACCTCAATATTTCAGAAAACCCTACCTCTTGAGAATTTAAACTTTCCCACTGGTCTCCCACCTGTGGTGAATCGAAATCCTTTTCTGAAGCAAGTGGGATTGGGACATGACAGAGCACATGGGGTGGGCTCCAGAAGCCCATTTGCTTGAAGATGTAAGAGCTGCTGGAGAGAAATCATCCAGAACGACGGAGCCAGACATAAGGAGAGGCAATGCTGAATGCCACTTGTGCCCCCAGTGGAATTAGTCTGCCAGAGGCCAGGCTGGGAGGCTGTGTAAAAATTTCAGAGTTGTTTCTATAAAAGCTTATGCAACAGTGGGCTGTGTGTGGATAAGAGGAGGAAAGAGGACTCTGGGGAGCCAGCAGCCTCTGGGTCCCTCCAGGAGGAGTAGAAAGGTGTAGCTCCCTGAAAGAACTCTGTTTTGCACAGAAGAGCTCAGATGTGCAGAGGAGTCCTGCACACTCAGAAGCACAGGGACAGCAAGCACACTCCTAAGGACACCTTGCTGGCCTTGGGAACTGCTAGGATGGGGCTCCTGGGATGCAGAACCTGCTGGATGCATGCACACAGTGTGTCCATGGAGATTCCTTGAGTCACTGCTTTACTGTCATGGACTGACTCACTAAATATGTGCTGAAAATTTGTAAGTGACACAGAGCCCCAACCAACGAACCAAGCAGATGTGGTGTCTGCCTAGCTTTAAATCTGCCAGGGACTGAGCTGAAGGGACTGAGGGTCACTTCAGCACTGTGGAAGAGAAATGATCAAGGTGTGAAAAAGGGAAATGTGTATGCTGGTGTTCACTGGGTGGGAGCTTTAATTAATGTTGGAAAATCAGAAAAATCTTGAAGATGAGACATCGATGTCCAGGCCTGATGGTTGAGCAGAACTGTAGGTTAAGGAGAAGGAGAAAGGAATTTCAAACTAACTTAGTAAAGAGACAACATACAGGGTGGCCAAAAAAAAAAAAAAAAAAAAAAAC
>NW_022935236.1:0-258 GCF_012274545.1 Fukomys damarensis | reverse complement strand
GTGTGCTAACAAAGCAATAGAATAAAAGAAAAGAAATAAAATGAGAAAAATGCTTGGAGAAAGTAGTAGATTTAGTTGTCTTTGTCCCAGCTCTTCCCAAGGCCTCTGAGGTCACATCCACAGTTTGAAATTGGCATGACGGGAATATTTACACCATGAAAATGGGCAAATGCTTCCAGTGCTGTTCAGTGCTTTCCAGAACTCTACTGTTTTCCTCCAGAATTGGCCTCATGATTTCAGGGTCCCAGGGCAAAATGA
>NW_022935235.1:0-220 GCF_012274545.1 Fukomys damarensis | reverse complement strand
CTGGGTAATTTATAATGAGTAAAAACGTATTTTCTCAAAGTTCTGGAGGCCAGGATGGCCAAAGGCAGGGTGCTGGCAGCTGGTTAAGGTAATCCTGATCTGTCATCTCACTGTGATAAGCAAAGGGGCAAAAGAAAGAGAGAGAGAGAGAGAGTGGGGAGAAGAGGAGGAGGAAGAGGAAGAGGTGGCTGAGGAGAAACTTGTCCTTTTATCAGGAGAC
>NW_022935234.1:0-223 GCF_012274545.1 Fukomys damarensis | reverse complement strand
ACACAAAAATTACTTTTAGATGAGTCTGTGATTTGGAACCTTAGAAACTATAAAGATTTAAAATAAGATATTGGAAACTATCTCTTTTTTTAAACTTGATTCTAACGGAATATTTCTTTGAATTATTAAAAAGTATTAATTAAATTTTGATTTAAAAATCTAACAAAATTAAATATACATATGTATTTATATTATGCAGAGGACTTAAAGGAATGAAAAATGT
>NW_022935233.1:0-303 GCF_012274545.1 Fukomys damarensis | reverse complement strand
CATTTTAGAAAAAGAAATAGTGTAAGAAATTTAAAAATGAATCATTTTATACTTTCTTACTTATTTCAATATTTTCTCCTATCTAGTGTCTGATACAGATATATAATTTATCAGAATTGGAAGAATCTGATTGGATTTAATAGCATCCATAAAATAATATTCTAATTTTATTATTTTAGTCTGGTAGCATAAGAAAGTCTTTATTTTATTGCTGTGCAATCATATATGTGAATTTCAGGTATTTTCTTGTTTTATCTAAAAATAATCGACTTGGCACATTAAAAACAATATACATAAATTCAA
>NW_022935232.1:0-370 GCF_012274545.1 Fukomys damarensis | reverse complement strand
TTTTTTATGAACTTCTCCATTAAGTTTTACACTTAATAGTTTAAAAGTCATTCACAGTTATTGCCCACCATTTTAAAATTATTATTTTATTAGGGATTACAAAATGGCAATACTAAAATTCTACTATCCTTTCTGCATTTATTAGCTGCAATTCATTAAAAACAAGCAACAACAGTAACAAACCTTCTCTCATCAACTAGTTAGTGACTCTGAGACATATTTCTTATCAGAAAAGCATGATAAATGCTGGTTTTTTGTTGTTGTTATTGTTTGTTTTTTGCTAATAGTATCCAAAAGTGACTAGTAAGTAATTTTAAGTATTATTATAGACTCTTGTGTTTCTTTCATCGTCGTCTTCTTCCTCTTCCTC
>NW_022935231.1:0-246 GCF_012274545.1 Fukomys damarensis | reverse complement strand
GGCATTAAAGAACCTTGATCCGATGATGTGGGCATGTAGAAAGCAGCTGCTCAAAGACCCCTGCAATGTCCCAAAAGCCTCATTTGACTCTAGGTTGATCTGTTCCGGGGGAGTGGGTGGGGAGTAAGGGAATAATTCCAAATGGAGGGAAGTCAGTGAGCTCCAGAATCTTTGTTCTTTTATCATTTGTTCTGCTGCTCATAGCCACCAATACAATTAAGCAGTCTAGCCTTTCCAATAAATTGA
>NW_022935230.1:0-256 GCF_012274545.1 Fukomys damarensis | reverse complement strand
CTAAATTGTTGGTAGAAATGTATACTAGTATAAGCATTTGGAAATAAGTATGGAGATTCTTCAAAAAATTAAAAATAAAATTTCCATTCAACCCAGCTGTTCCCTTTCTGGGTACTTCTTGAAAGAGCTAAAGACATATTTACAGTGATACATATATACCCATATTTATAACAGCATAATTATTAATACCTAAATCTAGGAAGTGCCCTATATGCCCATCAACAAATGAATAAATGAAGAAACTGTGTTATTCACA
>NW_022935229.1:0-229 GCF_012274545.1 Fukomys damarensis | reverse complement strand
TTTTAGCAGAAGCAGGGCCACCTGAGGAAGACAAGGGTACCTGTGGCAGAGTCCCTCGCCTGGCATATACTTAACTGCTCTGGTTGGTCATAGGAACTGCAGAAGGGCTTTCTAAAACAACGAAGCTTCAATAAGGCTCAATGACCCTGGCTGGTCATCCCTATCTCTTCGTGACACAGAAGGGTCCAACTAGTAGCACAGTCCTATTTTTCAGCCATTCAACAAGGAC
>NW_022935228.1:0-205 GCF_012274545.1 Fukomys damarensis | reverse complement strand
AGCAGGGGACCAAGTAGGGGCTGTGAAGGTGTCAGAGGACTGCTGGCTGATCTTCCCTCCCCCTGTGAGGGGGATTCGAACCCTACACCCAAAACGGCTTCTGGGGATGAGGCTGAGTTAAGCACCCTAGATTATCCGGGCTGGTGCCGAGCAATCGAAAATAAGATCCTCTGTGGGAAAGCCCGAGGCGGAGGGACAGAGCCGG
>NW_022935227.1:0-735 GCF_012274545.1 Fukomys damarensis | reverse complement strand
TTTACCCACTGGAACCTGCAGTTACTGTTGCTCACGTCTAGATGGCACTCATACATCGATCGGATAACCATGCACTCATGCTGTTCACCATCCCTTGGAAACCAACACATTCTGGAAATCAAGGTGGTGAAAAGTTAATATTGGTGGCTCTCAGGCGTGGCTGCGTGGATGGATTGGTGAAAGGAGAGGTGGTGAAAACCAGGGACCGGCTGTAAACACGTCTGATGATTACACGGAAATCCCCTTGCCTTCTGTTCATGCTCCCTCCCTCTCAGCCACTGCAGCAGGCAAACCCAGGCAGTCTGGTCCTACCTCAGTCTACTTACCTGGCCAGCAGGGAGCCTCAGCACCGCCCAGAGCACCCAGGGACACCTGTTCAGTCAGTCACTTAGCCCAAGATAGCATCAGAGAGGAGACTCAGTGACTCTAACAGGATTTTATGACTCTGAGGGAGAAGGCTTAATGTATTGAGTTCGTATTTAGAGGAGGAGCTTTTAAATTTGACTGTGATAGATCTACGTAAAGCACCCAAAACAGAATCACCTGCTACACTCTGTCAGCTACTACTGTTGGCATCTAATCTGACACGAAAGTCACAGAAGTCAGTGCTGTTAATTCTCTGACCCCATTCCATGCAGACATTTTTTAATCATTGTAACTTGAGTTGTAAAAAGTACTGGGAATGAAATGAAAAGTAAAACCCTGGCAGTAAAACCTAGGTGCAGAGTAAAATAG
>NW_022935226.1:0-1492 GCF_012274545.1 Fukomys damarensis | reverse complement strand
CCCCCCATTGGGCGCCAACTACTGTGTGGAACTGCCATAAGCGACCGTGCAGCCAGAGAGGGGTTCATGTTGTCTTTATTTTGTTCACACAGTACAGCTGATTTTGAATGGGTAACAAGAATAGCAATTAAATCTTCAGGAGACAGAATAAGGTTAGCTATTAATTTTATAATGAAATCCTACTCCTGGCACTTGGGAATTCAGATTATCCAAGAAAGCTGCGCTTGCCTATCATCATATATTTGAAATTAAGATTCACAACCAAGAAAAAGCGGTCAGAAATGCTTTGTTTCAGTGGAAGTGCATTTTTACCTCACCTAGGATTCACAGTTGTACTGGTAGGTTTTGAACCTACTACCTATCCCTTCCATAAAGACCTCCTAATTCTATTTATATCTCAATCATCTGAAATTTTATTTAGCTAAGAATGTAGCATGTGAAACAACTAAAAAATGCGAGGGTTAAAGCAAATCCACTGAGGTCATTACTCTGGTCAAAAAATCAGTTATGTGTACCATAATAAATGGAATAAATGTATCCAAATTCAGTATTATTATAGGATATTCTCAAAGAGCTGGCTTTCACATTCTGTTCCCAGTTATGAATGAATTATTTTGGTAAATTACTCAGTGTCCTCCTACAAATCAAAGTGTGTGAAATAATAGGCATCTGGGGAGGGGGACTGCAACAGCTGCAACATAACCCACACATTTAAAAACAAAATTGAATCAGGTCAGTTTACAAATGTACAGGTGGCTACTAGTTGTGGGGCTGTCACTGTTGTCAAAGCTGGTCACAAGCAGAAAGACATATACTGTACAGTAATTCGAGGTTGGCAGTGAAAGGAAGTAATTAAAAAACAAGTACAATTATAGAAAAGGCACCAAGAGCACTGACCCCAGTTTTTACTGCAATGTTTTATATCTACCTTCCTTCTAAAGACACCAGTTTAAAAGCTTATTTGTGAATATTTTTAGGCTTCACAACAAGCCTTGAGTTTTAACTCACAGTTGGCAGCCAGAACCAAGTAAAAACATCTCAGCTTCACACCAACTGATCCTCAAACCTAACCTGGGGATTTTAAACTGGCATCAGCAAATGCAAACTTCATTCTTTCAATTTGACATTAGTAGTTTAATTTTTAAAAGCATCAGATTTCTTTGGCTCCTCATCATGTGGAAATAGTAATATACCACGGCATCTCTACAAGACCAGTCTCTGTCTTCTTCATTTTCATTTTTTTGTACAATTTAATTACAGTTTCTGATATCCAGCAGGAGGTATGAAAACGTGACATTTTTCTGCTCTTCATACTATTTTTGTCAGGTTCTGATCGTTCTAAGTTGTTGGAGTGAGTGGGTGGTGTTGAGCTATGTAAGGATTCATCTTATGATTATCTGTTTTGCAAAAAGTAACTTAAATTTTCTTAAGCAATATTAGCATCCACATTACTTGGCACCATTGGCAAAAAAAGTTTTAAATAAAATAAACT
>NW_022935225.1:0-275 GCF_012274545.1 Fukomys damarensis | reverse complement strand
GGCACTTTTACCAGAGAAGCATTTCAGACTTAAGAGAGTGCCTAGCAGCTCTGAGTGCACACACGCCTCCAGAACTCTGTATACTTGGGGAAAGGTTCAGTTCGACGTTAGTAGACAAACTCACTTTGCAGAGGGTTTCTGAGGTTTAAAGTGTAGTTTTCCCTGGGAAACAGCTTCTCTCACCTCTTAGCCGTTTAAAGCGAAAGCGGTCAGTTTCATGCATGTGAAGTACTCCACAGAGGAAGGTGCTGCAACTCTGTGAGTTTCCCAGTGAA
>NW_022935224.1:0-208 GCF_012274545.1 Fukomys damarensis | reverse complement strand
AATGTCAGACACCCAGCGTGAAGGAGGGAAGGTGTTCTTAGCTCACATTTTGTAGGGGTTTCAGTCCGTACTTGGCTGGCTCCAAAGCAAGGTGGATGGCAGAGGGGCACCATAGAGGAGAAACAGTTCATAGCAGGTAGAAGACAGCAAGGCAGTGAAGTAGGAAGCCACAAGTGAGGGCAGTAGCCCTCTTTCTGTCCCTTACATT
>NW_022935223.1:0-212 GCF_012274545.1 Fukomys damarensis | reverse complement strand
ATCAGTTTTGAAAGATAATTTTACAAGGTACATCAGTCTGGGTTGGAGGTTGTTTTCTTTCAGAGCTTGAAATACTTCAAGCTCTCCTTGACTTAAGGGTTTCAGTTAAGAAGTCTCCTGTGATTCTGATGGGTTTTCTTTTATAGGCAATTTGTTTCTTGTCTCTAACAGCTTTCATTTCATTTTTTTGTTTTTGAGACAGTGTCTCGCTA
>NW_022935222.1:0-265 GCF_012274545.1 Fukomys damarensis | reverse complement strand
ATTATTTAAGTATTAAACTACATATTCGAACATGTTTCCCTCTAGTTGAATTTATAATTAGAAAATCAAATGTCATTCTTTATATTTAGTGTATAATGTAACTTGAGAAGTATTTTAGTTCTGTACATTTTTCAAATGCTTGTTTAGCATGGAGCTAATATTGTCGCTATATGTGGCATCTCCAGATGGCAAATTACATCAATGGGGGATTAGCAAAATTTGTAAAATCAATTGTAATTCAGGTAAAAGTAAAGTTGTAAGAAGA
>NW_022935221.1:0-525 GCF_012274545.1 Fukomys damarensis | reverse complement strand
AAAAAGAAACTTATCTTCTGCAATTGATGGACACTTGGAATGTTTCCAAGATTTGGATATTAAAAACTATGCTGCTTTAATCATAGGTGTGTATATATCACTGTGGTGTGATATTTTTATTTCTTTTGGGAAGATATCAAGAGATGGAATAGCTGGGTCAAATTGAAACTCTAGGTTCAGTTTTTTGAGGATTCTCCACACTGGTTTTCCTGGTAATTGCATCAGTCTATGCTCCCATCAACAGTGGAGAAGGGTTGTTTTTTCTCTATAACCCTGCTGGCATCTGCAATTGGTTGATTTCTTGATAACAGCCATTCTTTCTGGAGTGAGATGGAATCTCAGTGTTATTTTAATTTGCACCTCTTGAATGATCATATATTTAATTGATGTTTGTACTTCATTTGAGAAGTGTGTCATCATTTTAAATGTGCACTTTTAGATTAGGTCTTTAAATTTGGGGATTATGATTTTTTTTGAGTTCTTTATATATTCTAGATATTATTCTTTTGTCTGAGGGATAGCTGG
>NW_022935220.1:0-216 GCF_012274545.1 Fukomys damarensis | reverse complement strand
CAGTGTGAAGAAAAGACACCCTTGTCATCTATTGGCAATGATGATTGGTATGGCAATTACAGAAAGTAATGTGAACATTCCTCAAAATTTTAAAAGAGAACATATAATAATACAACCTATATCCAAAGCAAATGAAGGCTAGATATCAAATAATTGTTTCATATTCATTTGAGTATGTTTTGTACAGTAAAAAATCTAAATGTTAGTTGATGGATA
>NW_022935219.1:0-351 GCF_012274545.1 Fukomys damarensis | reverse complement strand
AGGGCCAGGAAATTAATGACCATTTCAGAATTTTCATCTGTGTGTAAACTCTTTATGAAGCTTGTATTTTTATGGCAATAATTATAATGATTATAACAACACAGAAGTAGTAGTCTAGACAGAAAATAGTGTTGTTCCTCATTTCATTAGGGTAGAGACAGTCCCATCAAACAAAGCTTTGGATAATTTGCATTTTTCTGAAGTGTTGGTACCACTCGTTTCTTCTCAAGAGTTTTCAGCCTGTTAGAGAGTCACTTACACATAGAAATCCATTTCAATTGACAAGGTGATGAATGACCTGCCCGGGTCATATAGATGACTATGGGTAAACATATTGGGTGCAATGTATTT
>NW_022935218.1:345-1129 GCF_012274545.1 Fukomys damarensis | reverse complement strand
CTCACTGACTCAAGTGAGACTTTACAAAAGCATAATGCACAAGCCCAAATTCCACAAACCCTTTCTGGCAAACTGTTCCTAAGAATTCCCAGGCTCCCTCTGTTGTTGATATCCTTCTGTGCAAACAAGTACCGAAAAGAATTGTAAAAGTCAACTTTGCTTCCAGGCAAGTGTACTGTACATGTTTTCTATTCTACAGGTCTTTCACTACCATTCTCAATTTCACCCTATCCTCCTCATGACATCCCTGGGGAGGCCACATTGGATTGAAACCTTCTTTTATGATAGAATAAGTGGTTTGACCAAATTTGCACAGATAACAAATATTCAAAATCTCAAATCTCTGAATCTCCAGCTCTTGCATTAAGATGGCCTGGTCAGGGGCCGGGGATTTAGCTCAGCAGTTCAGCGGCCTGCCTTGCAAGTGCAAGGACTCGAGTTCAATCCCTGGTACCAAAAAAATAAATAAACAAATAAATAAAAATGAGATGGCCTGATCCACAGAGGATATGTCTCAAAGTAAGGAGGAAAGAGTGCAGATGCAGCTGACACAGAATGGTCATAGGCCAGGCAATCCTGTAGGCCAAAGAAAAAACTAATTCTGCAGATTGGTGGGCAAGATGGACATGTGGTAGACACGGCAGGGAAGAAGTAGTACTGGACGAGCCTGAAAGTCCAAGAGGGCTTGACGGTGGCCATGTGGGAGCTGTGAATATGTGAAATGGTAAGAGACCACCACATAGCAGAACTTGTTTGTTGTACTTGTTAAAAGCTGCATTATGAC
>NW_022935218.1:0-216 GCF_012274545.1 Fukomys damarensis | reverse complement strand
AGGTGCTAATAAATTACAGAAGAGCTCTGTGTTCCTGCCCAGGCTTATGGGCTGCAACTGGTCTGCCCTGACTTGAGGACAGAGAGAGGGTCAAGTCAGTTTGTGCTAAATGGGTCAAGGTGAAGAGCACTATACTTGGGAAAGCTTCTGCTTAGGACCATCAGGGAGCTGGACTACACTTCTTGTGCACAGCAAGGGAGGGAATTGGTGCTCCCT
>NW_022935217.1:0-237 GCF_012274545.1 Fukomys damarensis | reverse complement strand
AATGCTTGTCTCTACCACCCAAATATACACAAAGAAGAACAAATCGTGTATGTGGTCTTCAGACAAAGAGTAGTGAGTACTGTGCCAGGGTTTACATTTTAATTTCTTAAGATAAACAAACCTTAGATCTAGCCATCAGTACCAAAAATATCTCTTGGGGGATATTTAATGAGTGGTCCCCAGGTGTCCACCTTTTTCTGAACTCCTTAGTACACGAGCACGTCTCCTACTTTGCTT
>NW_022935216.1:0-867 GCF_012274545.1 Fukomys damarensis | reverse complement strand
AAAACTGTGATATTTTTGTCTTGAATTATATACATATATATATATATATATATATATATGTATCCAACCTGCTGATTTCACAGATATTAGTATTTGCTTCATGCTTTCTATTCTCCCTCCAATAAAATTATTATTGATTCAACCAAAGGTTCATAGTCCATGTCAGTATTCTTTACCTTATTTCATCAATCATATTTTTATGCTTTTATCTGTCTTAGTGGCTTTAAACATGCCTATATTTAAAAAGTAATTGGTTTAGTAATACTCCATTTTATAGAAAAACCATATCTTCTTTATACATTCTCCAGTTTATAGGCTATTGGGCTATTTCTAATCTGTAGCAATTACAAACTGTGCTGCTGTAAACATGGGTGAGCATATATTACTGTGGTATGATTCTTTTAATTATTTTGGAAAGACACCCAGCAGAGGAATAGCTGGGTCAAATGGGGCCTCTAATCATAGTTTTTTTAGGTATCTCTGAATTGATTTCCACAGTGGTTGCACCATTATGCCCTCCTACCAACAAGGGAGAAGGGTTCCTTTCTCCCCACAGCCCCTACAGCATTTGTTATTGGTTAATTTCTTGATAGCAGCCATTCTTTCTGGGGTGAGATGGAATCTTGGTGCTGTTTTCATGTGCATCTCTCAAATGGCCAGTGATGTTGAACATTTTTTCATATGAAACTAGAGACATTTATAGCTAAATGGATGCACATTGAGGCCACACTCTTAAGTGAAATATATAGGACACACTTGTGTGAATACCAAATAGTTTCTCTGGTATGAAAGTTTCTCTGGTATAAGTGTAAATAAGGTTCAAATGGTATAATTGATAATGTGAAATAGGAAGAAAAGGGCTAAAGG
>NW_022935215.1:0-397 GCF_012274545.1 Fukomys damarensis | reverse complement strand
ACACACACACACACACACACACACACACACACTTACACTTCTTTGGGAGAGAGGGGAAGGAACTTCAGCTGAACTGGGGCTTTGACTAAAGCAAGTGAACAACTGGCAGAAAGGGTGACCAAGCTGCTGGTACAGAACAGAGTGTTAGGCTTTTATCAATGTGCAGGATGGGATGAATCTGGTAATTTTCATTGACTGGGGCACAGTTCCAAAAGATGTTTCTTCTTGTGGCAGACTTCAACCACTGGGAGGACAAAGGCAGCTCATCCTGGAGGCCTTTGAACCTTTGGATCCCCAGTACCATCATCCTGCACGGAGCATCCTGGCCTTGTACTTGGAAGGTTAACAGGCGACCAACTTTATTGAGGAATTACTGAGTTACTCTTATGACAGGGCT
>NW_022935214.1:0-235 GCF_012274545.1 Fukomys damarensis | reverse complement strand
CTTATTAAAGGGATCTAGAATACACCACTGAGTGACATAAAAGTATTTTGAGCTGAAGACATTTGAAAATTAACCCATGTAGAATAAGATTCTGTCTGACACCTCACTCCCTACCTTGGTCTGCTAAGAAAGCAGAGTCTTTCAAAGGAATTCACCTGTCAAAATCCTCCACTAAGAGAGGCTTTTCCCATATGGGCAAGGAGGGTGAGGGGATAGGTTCCTGTTACCAAAGGCC
>NW_022935213.1:0-278 GCF_012274545.1 Fukomys damarensis | reverse complement strand
GCCTTGGAAGAAATTCTAACACAGGCCACAACATAAATGAAACTTGAGGACATTATGCCACAGGAAAAATGCTGGGATAAAGACTACCTTTTTGGTTCCATTAATATGAAGTTCTGAGAGTAGTCAAATTCATAGAGACAAAAAGAATGAAGGTTACTAGGGGCTGAGGGGCAGGTTGGGGAGTTTAGTGGACATGAGGTGTAAGAAGTCTGGAGACGGATTATACAACAATGTGAAGGTACTTAACACTACTGAACTGTACATTTAAAATGAATAAA
>NW_022935212.1:0-202 GCF_012274545.1 Fukomys damarensis | reverse complement strand
TTTGTGAGAATGCCACTTATCTTTTAAACAGATTTAAATGATGATTTATACACACACACACACACGCACACACACGCGCAACACACATACACACTCTTGTTTTTACCATTTAATGTTGTCCATCATTCCTTTGTGCACCTCTGTTTTTCCATCCGTAATCATTTTCCTTCTGCTTAATAGATGTCCTTGACCTTTCTTGTAT
>NW_022935211.1:0-218 GCF_012274545.1 Fukomys damarensis | reverse complement strand
TTTTTAGATTTCCGTCAAATCCTCTTTCAGCTTCCCATGTTTATGGCATTCCAATTGATTTTCTTCGTATGTTTCACAGACACTCTTTCGCACCCTTTCTACAGTAATTTCCAGTTTTAGGGTCCTCAGTTCCATTGCAGTTGCTTGGATTAGCCTTTACTACAGGTATTAAGTATTAGCTATTCACTCCAACATTCATAAAGCTTGAAAGCCCTGCA
>NW_022935210.1:0-216 GCF_012274545.1 Fukomys damarensis | reverse complement strand
CTTCAGGCCTAAGGGAGTGCCTAGCAGCTCTGAGTGCTCACAAGCATCCAGAACTCTGTATACGTGGGGAGAGGTTCAGTTTTAAGTCAGAACACAAACGCACTTTGCCGAGGCCTTCTGCGGTTTAAAGTGCAGTTTTCCCAGGGAACAGCGTCTCTCTCCGCTTACCCGTTTAAAGGGAAAGCGGTCAGTTTCATGAATGTGAAGTACTCCACA
>NW_022935209.1:0-486 GCF_012274545.1 Fukomys damarensis | reverse complement strand
TCATCTACTTTAGGTTCAAAGGCCTAGTTTTCAGACATTACCCATAAACTGGCATAAGATGTGCTGTGGCTGGGTGAACACCATCCTTATTTAAAACCTTAGAGTATTGGATAAATTTCACTGAACTCAATTTTTAGTGTCACCCTAGAATGCAAGCCTTTAAACTTGTGAGACTGCTTTGACAACCACGCATCTAAGTCCCTCACCTTTATTTGACCCTATTTGAGTGGATGATTTCAGTAATATTTCCTGTTCACTATACATAATATTACCTGCTTTGGGTTGAATTATTTTATTTGAAGTTCAAACATGATTTACATATATTGAATCATAGCAGCCATCACATACATGATATGAACATTGTTTACTCCATTTCATAAATTGTCTTTTCATTTTATTAATAATATCCTTGGTATCGTTTCCTTAATGATATCCTTGGATAAATATTTTAATATTGGAAGCAATTCTGGTTTTGTAGTTTTATTA
>NW_022935208.1:0-238 GCF_012274545.1 Fukomys damarensis | reverse complement strand
AGTGCAAACTCAAGAATGGATGAAACTGGCTTCTTACTAATAACAAAAATGCTTCTTTCACACTTATCAGGAAATCCCAAGGGTTTCAGGAGCTCTTTGCCAGGAACTGGGAGGTAAAAAATGGATGCTTATTTCTTATATCACAATTGGCTGTTCATTGGCAAGACACTACCATGTGCTTTGCATAGGTTGTCACTACCAAGAAGTTAAAGAAAATACCGTGAGCTGGGTGTGGTGG
>NW_022935207.1:0-308 GCF_012274545.1 Fukomys damarensis | reverse complement strand
TGGAAAATATCAGGTATTTTCCTGCCGTATTCATGTTTAAAGTGCTCCTGGAAACACTACATTTGAAAGAGCTCAGGTTCATCATACTTTGCTTCATGGACACAGTTTCAAAAGTTCATGGCTTTACTGAGTGCCTGTGAAGTTTTTGGAACCGAACATTTCTGGATATTTTATTTTACTTACTTACTTATTTACTTATTTATTTATTTATTTACTTATTTGTGCTGGGGATTGAACTTGTGCTTGAGAGGATATTTTAACCTTTGAGAAATTCAATATTTTTGAAATTCAATTTCTTTGTAAATAAG
>NW_022935206.1:0-440 GCF_012274545.1 Fukomys damarensis | reverse complement strand
AAAAAAAAAGTGTCATTATTTGCTGACAATATGATACTCTACGTAGAAGACCCAAAAAACTCCCCCCAAAGACTTCTAGACTTAATTGACAGATTCAGTAGAGTAGCTGGATATAAGGTAAACACTCAAAAATCAATAGTCTTCTTGTACACAAACAACAGAATCACTGAAAGAGAAATTAGGGAAATAATCCCTTTCACACTAGCATCCAAAAAAGTGAAATATCTAGGATCAGTCTAATGAAGAAAGCAAAAAACCTCTACATTGAGAACTACAACATCTTGAAAAAAGAGATCAAAGAGGATATAATAAAATGGAAAGACATCCCTTTCTCCTGGATAGGAAGAATCAATATAGTGAAAATGACTATGCCTGCCTCACAAGTGCAAGGGCCTGAGTTCGATCCCCAGTACCAAAAAGATTTTTCTTTTAAAAAAAAA
>NW_022935205.1:0-202 GCF_012274545.1 Fukomys damarensis | reverse complement strand
CGAGGTCGCCGGGTGCCTCGGCTCCAAGAGCGAGCAGCGCGCAAGCGACGAGAACAGAGCCGCCACCAGGGCAGCGGCGGGCGATACGGAGGCCCTGAGGAGCCCTCGGGTACCACAGGGAATCATGCTTGAGGTGCGACCAGCCCAAGAGGCTCGCGGGCCCGACTTCCGGCTCCGGCGGGCAGGGGCGGGGCGGGCAGAG
>NW_022935204.1:0-1191 GCF_012274545.1 Fukomys damarensis | reverse complement strand
TGGTGCTTCTAAGGAATATATTATGCAGCTTCATCTTCAAAAGTCTATCTTAAATTAATATTCTACCACTTGGCATGCAATACAAGAAACTTGCTACAGAACTTGATTTCCTTTCTGTCTCCCATTATTCGTACAACTATTTTTCTATATATGTTGTAAAACATACAATAAATTGTTATTTTTGTTTTATAGAATAAATTATCAATTAAAAGGGATTTAAGAAATGAAAGAAAAGTCTTTTATATTTGTCCACATTTTCAGTACTTTTTATTCTGTCTTGTAGATCTGTATTTCTATTTTATATCATTTCCCTTAATCAGTAATAATTCCTTTAGCATTTTTTAGTGAAATTCTGCTGGTTATGAATTTTCTGCTTCATTTATCTGAAAATGTCTTGATCTTTATCTTATTTTTTTAAAGGGGATTTTCTGTAGATAAAGAATTTAAAATTGACAGGGTATTTTTTTCCTTGTTTATTTTCCCCAGCACTTTAAAAAAGGTATTCTGTTTTTCTCCAAAATCCATTATTTTCATGAATAGTCAGCTATCATTCATACGGATGTCCTGTAAATGACACACCTAATAACTTTTTCTTGACAGTGATACAGAGAGTCTGGATTCTGTTATTTTCTGGAAAGGGTATTGAGTTCAGTTATGGCAGGCAGATCATCTCAGTCTTGGGAAGGCTTGGTTTGTGCTCTCGCAGAGCAGGTACATTTGGATTTGCCCTTGGTTCTAGGACACATCCTTTAGTATTGGAATGTGATCGTTACTCCTAAGGATTGGAGTTATTCCTAAAATATGGCAATTCTGGGTTCAGTGGACAGTTTGCAGGGTTTACCAATGCTTGGTTGCCTTTTAGAACTTGAACTCCAAACTCCAGATTCCTAGCACAGGTAGCACCTTGGGCTTTTCAATCTTCCAGTTGTTTCTCTGGGCTCCTTGTAGTCTTCCTTATGAATGCATGGCTCAGGGGTTGGTCAAGGACTTGAAGAGACTTTAGATGGAAAATTTGAGGTTAGCCTTGTGTGATTCAGTGTTTTTGGAATTTCTCCTTTCATTGTGCAGCTACTGTGACATCACTCAGTTCCAAACCTTAAGTCCTTAGCCTGATAAAATGGATGTTTTCTATTTGTGTTCCATCTGTCCTGCTGCATTCATCTGTACAGTGAGGTATGCCTTCAAGTAAAT
>NW_022935203.1:0-252 GCF_012274545.1 Fukomys damarensis | reverse complement strand
TCACATTAACCCAGAGGCTCTATAGCACTATTCAGCTAACATTTATGAAATATTCTTATATCCAAAGCACTATTCTAAGTGTTTTATATTTGATGACTAATTTTCTGAATATCCCTGTGATGTTGATGCTAATTGTATTCTGATTTTAAGGATAAAGTATGTAATCAAGGTACAAAGAAATTAACCAGTATACAGAAAAGCCCCAAAACTAGTGAGGGAAAGACTTCAGATTTAAATTCAGAGAATTTGGGT
>NW_022935202.1:0-1002 GCF_012274545.1 Fukomys damarensis | reverse complement strand
TTATTTATCCAACATTCAAAATCCAACTAAAGTCAATTATTCTGAAAGACTACTTCCATATGCCTGTCTTGCACTAATCATAAAAAGAAGAAATTCTCACTTTCTCATTTGACTTACCAGTGTAGCTGGGATTAATCTGGCCTTCAAAACTGCTTATCTTCTAGTGACTTCCCAGAGTCATATACATAATCTGCATCCTCCTGTCACCAGCATCCAGCCCTATGGTTTTCTAAATTCTACAGAACACAGAACTCTTTCCTACCTTTGTGCTTCTCTTTGGTCTATTTATTGACCTGGAATTCTCTTCTGTACCCCCGGCTTCTACTTCTTCACTAGCTCTTCATAATTTGGTCTCAGTTTAAAAGCTTTACAATGAACATTTTCTAATTACCAAAACTAAGTCAGATCCATTCTGTTACTCATTTCATGGCCCTCTGTGTTTTCCTGCATAGTTCACTTAAAGGCTTGTAATTGGGTATTGCATATCTGTTTAACATTTATCTACTCCAAGAGTAACAAACTCCAAGCAGACAGAAACTATATCTGTTTTGTTTACCAAAATAAAAGCAAAAATTATTTAGGTTGCACTCTCTGTACACACTATAACATTTTACCTATCTATGTAGCTATAGTGTAATTTGAACTGGAAGTTTACTTTGATTGATTGCATAATCCAGAAATTTACCTAACACTTATGTAAGCATAATAGCTTCTCAGAAATTGATTGTTATCTGGATGAATTAATTCTTTTGGTTATTATTGAGGAATAGTAGTTAAAATAATGCTTATGCAAAGATATCCATGGCTTAATCCCATAATATGTAAACATATTGTGTTATATAAGAAAAAGATTACATTTATGAATTTTAAGTTTTGAGAGATGATCTGGATTCTCCGGAGAGAGTCACTTTAATCAACTGAGTCATTAACAGAAAAGTCTTCTGTAGCTATGGTCAGAGAGATTTAACAACAGAAAAAAAGTCAGAGGGACTCATTATTGTA
>NW_022935201.1:0-5028 GCF_012274545.1 Fukomys damarensis | reverse complement strand
TTTTTTTTTTTTTTTTTTTTTTTTTTGAGACAGGGTCTCACTATGTAGTTCAGACTGCCCTGAGCTCACTATGTAGCCCAGGCTGGTCTCGAACTAGTAGGAATCCTCCTGCCTCAGCCTCCCGAGTGCTGGGATTACAGGCATGCACCACCATGGCCGGTCTGAGATCACTTTTTAAAATAGAACTATTTCTGGAAGGGTTACCCTGCCCAGGATTTGCACTTCATATCTAGATGTAATACATAAATATATTTACTTCATCTACCCTCCATTCAAGTCACTGGAAATCAAGGACATGTCTGAACTGCAGCAGAATCTCATGTGTTTGAGACTCAGCCACTCTGATTTGAGGGTGAAATAATTTCAAATGCTTAAATGGGTAGAACTGAATCCTTGTCTGTTATTTTTCTAAGTTTAACATCTATTCCCCCTTCTGGAGCCAATATGGTAGATTTCCTTTGGGAAAGACCTTGCTACTCATCTCAGGCTATGTGAAATAAGGGGCAGATCTATACCAATGCCCCAGAGTTGGAAATGGGACTCTGTTCTGAGCAATCAGAGTGCAGAGATGGACATGTGCTACAAGTTGGCCCAATCAGAATGAAGCCTAGACCTCATCGGGGGAAGTAAATATTACAAAAGAGATTCTCCCCACTCTTTCTTTTGCTGAGACTGCTAGTGTTACAGGTGACCTGCTCCTTAAGGGCCACCACAGGGATCTTGAGAGAGGAGGGTCACACTGAAGAGAGGCAGAAATAAGACATGAGGTTAAACCAAGTCTTGATAACATAGAGCCATGAGTTCCTATGGTAGGCGAAATTGGCCCTAACTTTAGACTTTTCAGTTGTGCACTTCAGTAGAATTACTGTGTCTTTGCTTTTCTCTCTTTTTTCTTCCTTCCTTCTTTTCTTTCTCTTTTCTCTTTCTTTCTTTTTTTCCCCTAAGTCAGATAAAAATGTATTTTCAGCACCCTTGTAGCTGAGAGTTAAGATCTACTGACCCACAACTGTGGTTGTGTCTGTGAGCATCAGCAAGGGTCGCTTGCTCTCTAGAGTTTGTCCTACATGCACACAGGCCATGTGTTGCCAGATCTAGGATACCTGTTTTTCTAACTTAGCTATTGACTTTTTTCTTTACCTCTGGCAATTGCCGATGACCTCTTTTCAGCAGCTCCAGTGGGGAGAAGCACAGTGGGGATGCTTTAAGAGCAGATCCTGAAGGTTGGTCATGCAGACAGCTAACCACCATTAACTGGGGAGCCACAGCTGGCCTGAGCAGTCCTGTGGCAGATGCCCACTTCCATGCGGTGAGCAGCTCCTCATATTTAACCTAAGTCCAGAGAGAACCCACCACGAGTTCCTGACTGAGGTGGGAAATAACCCCAGGAACTGTGGCTTTCTCCAGGAGCCACAGGGCAAACTTGTACACCCAGCTCCTTGGGAGGCTGGGAAAGGAGGATGGCATGTTCAAGGCCAACTTGGGCAGCTTAGCAAGACACTTTCTCAAAACAAAAAATAAAGAGGCTGGGGGTGTAGCCCAGTAGTAGAGTGCTTGCCTAAGTTGTGAGCCACTGGTTCAATTTCCAGTTTACAAAAAAACAAGAAAAGAAAAGTGCCTCTCCATGCTTAGGATAACCGAGGAATGAGTCAGCCTTCTGGAGAAAACCCTGCTTCCCACAGCCTATGATTCATCGCCTCAGCCGGGCCTCAGCTCCCGCCCCCCATGCCAGGTAGTCCTTCGCGTTTCTTTCAAGAGCATAATAATACCTATGTCTGAAAGGCACTGAAGTGCTGTACCTCTTTCAAAGTCCTTGTGCATTCATTATCTCATTAGGATAGCAGATTTGCTAGTTTTCTCTTCAGATTTTTTTAAGACTCAAATCCAGCAGAGAACTTAAAAAAAAAAAAAAAAGTGGCTTTCAGTAAGCTTTGAGAAGAGAAAATCAGAATTCAATCCAAGAGCAAAGCTTTTCTAGACACATGAATATAATCTTTCCCTGTAATGCCAAAAATAATGAGGGGCAGAGGCTACATTCTAGAGGAAAGAACATTGAGTGGGAGTTAAAGCCTGGGTTTTAGTTCCAAATCTGCCACTAATAGCTGTGTGACTTGGACCAGCACCTAATCTCTCTACACTGCAATTTCTGCCTTTGGGATGTTGGCTTTGATATTTTCTGAAGGAATCAAAGCTCTGAGGTTGTATGGTTTGGGGAATTGTAGAGTCCAAAAGGCACATTTTTTTTGGTGCCAGGGATCGAACTCAGGACCTTGCGTTTGTGAGGCAGGCAGTGGCACCACTGAGCTAAATCCCCAGCCCCGAAAAGGCACATTTTTATAAGCTCAGCTACTCCTGGTGTGTACAGGGTAAAAGTCCATCCTAGTGTCAGGGGCCCCAGCACAGTGGCACACAGAGATGAGCAGGGCCTAGTCCCCAGAGACTCCAAGGACCTTAGGCCCAGTTCAGAGGGTGGTTAGTTGGTTAAATGCGGGGCAAGTACCTAATCACTCACAGAGTGCTGCCTCTTGATAGATCGGGACACTGCCTTTTGCCTTAGTGGGGAGAGGCACAAGCCAAGGTCACATTGGTTCTTGGAACAGAAGGTAAGTGGGGCTCTGGTGTCTCCAGGAGATATGGTCTGTGTTGGGATTGGCAGACCAAGGTGGAGGGTCCTATGCAGCAGTACAGAGACTAGCTGAGGATATTTTCCTTGCTGAGTTCAACTTTCACTTTACAATCCTTTCTTCAGTAAGTCCTTTCTTCCCCCACTGCCACAAGTCCCTTCTGTGTGACTATACTCTCCAAAATAGGCTGGTTCTTTCCTCATTTCCAGTGACTACTTTGAGAAACTAGGATGTCAGTGGTTCATCTTGTCTTGCTAGTGCCTGAGTTATGTATTACACAAAATTTAAATAACCAGTTATACTTACCACTAACAGTAACAAACCCATGACTATCCCATCAAGAAGCTCTTTCTATTTCTAAACTAATTCATACTAAAGTACTGGAAACTTGGTCCCCAGGGTGGCAATGTTGGGAGGTGGTAGCACTTTTAAGAGGTGGGGCCTAGTGGAAGGGAACTAGATCGTCATGGGCATTGCGTTAGGAAGGATTAATGACTGTCTCACGGAGCACCTTCTCCTAAGAGTTTAAAAAGAGCATGACTGGCTCCTTTCACTGTCTCTGGCTTCCTATCCTCCCCTGTGGCGTCTGCTGCACAGGGTCTCCATCATTGTGAAGCCACTGTCCTTGTCCTCACCAGAGATGAGCAGAAGCTAGCACCATGCTCTTGACCCACTTAGAACTCTCATCTTTATAACGTAACCTGCCTCAAGTATTTTCTTACAGCAACAGAAAAAGCCTCCAAGAGGAGGTTGGGTTCTGGTGAGGTCAGAAGGGGTAGCCTGGACAATCAGGGCTTTCCCTGAGCCAGCAGTGACCTCCTACCCATAATCAGATCTGCAGCTGTAGAAGCAAGAGGAAAATGTTCCACGTTGCATTTGTGAGCTTTCCTGCCTTTCACAGTGTTATTTTGTTCTTTCTGGGATCTTCTCACTTCTTCCTTAAAGCCTGGCCTAGTCTCAGGTGTTCCTAACTCTGCGTGGGCCTGACAATGGGGTACAAAATCTTGTACCCTTGAAAACCCCTCCGAATTTACCTGCCCTGTGCTACCCACCAGCACCACAACCATCTGCCACATGTAGAGTCCCCGTCCTTACCCATAGACTCAGTACTTCACGGCCTGAGCCTAAAGCAGGACCAGAGCAAGGAACCAGAATTCCATGAAGTAAAACCAAATTCATATTCACAGCAGGAAACCAGCTGAATCTTGGGAGCTTCCAGATGTGTGTTACAAAGGGGCCACTTTCTATTCTAAGAGTTTGCTGACTCTGAATTTTGGTTTAAGACCTGTTTTCTCTGCCAGCCACCTTGTCTCACTCTACTTCTCAAAATAAGGCTGAGAATGTCTCTGTGAACAGGAACATGACACAGAACTCTCTCAATGTGGAAGTCAGTTTCATTCTTTAAAGGGAAGGGTTTGCGGTGTCAGACCCAGCTCTGGAGTATCGTTAAATGGTCGCATGCTCTAGCTGTCGGTGGTCTACCCGGTGCTGACACGCAGCTACAGACAAACGCTGCAGGAGTTTGTACTATGTCTGAACTATGACAGCCAAGTGAAAGGAATCATGCGAATAAACAAACAAAGAGATGGGAAGGGGACCTGGGGATGAGAGGAGACAGGAGGGCAGGAAGGAGAAGTAAAAATGATGAAGACGTAAAATATATGTATCGATTCTCTAAGATGAATACAATTGCCGTGTATCATAAATCTATACTAATAAAAAAAGGGATTTAAAAAAACCCCAAATAGGAGCTGATCCAGGTGTGGTGGCGCACACCTGTAATCCCAGCACTTGGGAGGCTGAGGCAAAAGAATTATTGTGAGTTTAAGGCCAGCCTGGGTCACATAGTGAGTTCAAGTTCAGCCTGAGCTACATAGTGAGACCTTGCATCAAAAAAAAAAAAAAGCTAAACTTTTTTTTCAGCTTTTCTATTGTTCTATTTTTAAAAAGATTTTCCTTAGTTTAAAATGATTATAGAGTAGTGATGGTGAACCTTTTAGAGCTTTCAATGACACAAACACCCCGCTGTGGCACCCATAGGTTGGCCACCATTGATACAGAGCTGGGCATGGTGGCACAAACTTATAAACCCAGCACTTGGGAGACTACAATCACCATGAGGTCAGGACCAGCCTGAACTACCCAACAAGACCCTGTTACAAACAAGCAAACAAACAAACACATAAAATGATATAATCACTGCATAAAAATTTTTGAAAAGAAAAATATTAATAAGTGTTGACTCATACACCCTGACGAAGTTGGATTCATCCCAGGGATGCACTATAAATGTAATATACTATATGAACAGACTCAAGGACAAAAAACATATGATCATCTCAATAGATGCAGAAAAAACATTTGACGAGATCCAACATCCATTTTTTTTTTTTTTTTTTTTTTTTTT
>NW_022935200.1:0-211 GCF_012274545.1 Fukomys damarensis | reverse complement strand
CAATTCAGAAGTTTTGAGGAATATCATATGCTTGTCTTCATTTTAAATTTGAAATACAGAAAATACACATCTAAGCCAATAATATAAGGAAAATAAAATAAATGGAAAGTAAATAATATTGGAAAGTAACAGGATTGTCATTCACTGCGTTGCCTTGGCTATGAATCCTAACATTTTCCCTTTTTATAAAGACCCGCCCAAAATGACCTAC
>NW_022935199.1:0-222 GCF_012274545.1 Fukomys damarensis | reverse complement strand
GGAAGGCAGCAATCTGTACCCCTTGAGGCTCACCTGGTTCTTTGACCTGTGAAGGAGGGAGAAGAAGGCAGAGGCCATCCTGTGTTTTGAAACAGGAAAGGTGCCCAGACGTGGGGACTGAGAGAAAGGTTTCAGAATGGTGTCCTCAGCACCAACTCGGCTTTTGTAACCCTGAGATCAAAGTTCACAAAGTAGACATGTCAGGGTGGCCTCTGTTTGCAG
>NW_022935198.1:0-205 GCF_012274545.1 Fukomys damarensis | reverse complement strand
CCCTAGTCTTTCTCCAGGAGATTATGTCAGCTTCAAGCTTCCTTGACTGTCGTTTCTCCTCCATACTCCTCCACTCTCCAAGTCTCGCATCCCTATTGTAGAGGAAACCTTGCGGTTCCTGTGCCTTCTCCCAAGTTCTCCGCCAGGTGACATTCAGGGTGCTGAGACTCAGCCTGAAATGTGGTCTTGACCCTTCAGCACCCTG
>NW_022935197.1:0-537 GCF_012274545.1 Fukomys damarensis | reverse complement strand
AGTGCCTAGCAGCTCTGAGTGCACACAAGCCTCCAGAACTCTGTATACTTGGGGATAGGTTCCATTTGACGTTAGAACACAAACGCAACTTTGCCGAGGGCTTCTGCCGTTTAAAGTGCAGTTTTCCCCGGAAACAGCTTCTCTCGCCGCTTAGCCATTTAAAGCGAAAGCGGTCAGTTTCATGAATGTGAAGTACTCCACAGAGAAAGGTGCTGCAACTCTGTGAGCTTACCAGTGAAGTCCACTTCTTAGGGGGAGTACAACTGTAGTCCTTTTTGTTTGTAGGTCTCTGCATGGCAGAGATTGAAACACTGTTGTGAGGCACTTTTAGCAGAGAAGCCCTTCAGGCCTAAGGGAGTGCCTAGCAGCTCTGAGTGCACACAAGCCTCCAGAACTCTGTATACTTGGGGATAGGTTCCGTTTGACGTTAGAACACAAACGCACTTTGCCGAGGGCTTGTGCTGTTTAAAGTGTAGTTTTCCCCGGGAAACAGCTTCTCTCTCCGCTTAGCTGTTTAAAGCAAAAGCGGTCAGTTTC
>NW_022935196.1:0-398 GCF_012274545.1 Fukomys damarensis | reverse complement strand
GTGTGTGTGTGTGTGTGTGCGCGCAAGCGTTTGCACATGCACCCTGAGGGTTGCAGGTCGACACAGTGGAAAGACTTTGTTGCTATTGTGGAGACCTCTTCTGCTACTGTCTGCTGTTCAGTGAGCAATTCTGGGCATAGCTAACAATAGGAATTTGCCTCTGTCCCAAGATCCAGCCACTTCCATTAATTTAAGAGAGGAGGCTGAAGTATAATTGGCTCAGCTCCCAGTTCTCTGGGAATGGACAGCAGTCTTGTTAATCACATAAGGGCAATCCAGATGCTGATGTACAAAGAAAGCCAAGTGATAGCAGTGCCTACACAACCCTCCCAATAGCAACAAAATCAGTAACAATATTAGAGTCTAAGAAAATCTGGATAGTGACATACCTTAAAAAC
>NW_022935195.1:0-337 GCF_012274545.1 Fukomys damarensis | reverse complement strand
TCTTGCTGCTTCCTCCATTCTGTCCCACTAAGTCTATACCCAGTTGTTGGTGGTCCACACGATGCTGTTTTGCTGTGTGTTATAGATTTTGATATCAGGTAATATGGTGATTCTGGTTCTGTTCTTCTGGTTGTAGTTACACTGGCTTTTGTGTTTTGTTTCTTTTCCTCTTTTTTTTTTTTTGGTGATATAGAGACCTTGTGATTGATTTTATGTTTCTATAGAAAACTTTGGAGACTTTATTTCTGTGAAAAATATCATTCGATAGTAATTGCATTTAATCTGCAGATTTTTGACGTATGGACATTAGAATGTAATAGTATTAATTATTCCAATT
>NW_022935194.1:0-220 GCF_012274545.1 Fukomys damarensis | reverse complement strand
CAAGCCACTGCATTTGTGCATGTTCCTGAGTGCATGTGCACATCTTTAAAGAACACAGACATATGGGAATTGTCATCTGACTGATTAGCTGAGCTGGGTCTCTTCCTGCCCTGCTCACACCAAGGCCAAACTAGAGTTTATGATTTCAAATCTTGGAAAAACGTAGCAGATATTAGCTGTGGCTACCTTTCCATTTCTTTCCACTAAGAAGAGATGACAG
>NW_022935193.1:0-226 GCF_012274545.1 Fukomys damarensis | reverse complement strand
AAGCCTAAGAGTGTGCCTAGCAGCTCTGAGTGCACACAAGCCTCCAGAGCTCTGTATACTTGGCGAAGGTTCAGTTTGACGTTAGAACACAAACGCACTTTGCAGAGGGCTTCTGCAGTTTAAAGTGCAGTTTCCCCAGGAAACAGCTTCTCTCGCCGCTTATCCGTTTAAAGAGAAAGCAGTCAGTTTCATGAATGTGAAGTACTCCACAGAGAAAGGTGCTGCA
>NW_022935192.1:0-207 GCF_012274545.1 Fukomys damarensis | reverse complement strand
CATGTCTGTTTATCATTTATGTCTCTACCCCAAGCAGGTAGCACAATGCCTGGCACAGAATGAGTTTCAGATAGGGGCAAGGAGAGTACACCAGCACAACTATCTGATCAAAACTCTCAGGAGAAATTTTCCCAACTCTTTGGAATACACAAGACTCCACACCAGTAGAAAAGCTTCAGCGGGACAAATGAGATTACACATTTTGCT
>NW_022935191.1:0-228 GCF_012274545.1 Fukomys damarensis | reverse complement strand
CGGAGCAAAGTCGTGCTGTGGGATAATTACCCGGAATATCGGAGTATTGTGCAGTACGGAGGGGAAAAGCTGACGAAGATGCTTCATATAAGAAATGGGATGCTAAGAAAACATCTGAGCCTGGTAATTTACAGAAAATGGAATTTGTTGTCTCATTTTTCTGTATCTGGAAGTCCAGGGTGAAGATACTGGCAGCTGATAAGCTCTTTCATCAAGCGTTGGAAGACA
>NW_022935190.1:0-370 GCF_012274545.1 Fukomys damarensis | reverse complement strand
GACCCAGCCTCACCACCGGCTGCAAGGGAACCGCGACCAGGGAAGCCCCGGAGACCCTTCTCCCTGAACCCAGGAAGGTCCAGGGTGTAGGGGCCAGGTCTCTTCAGCTCCCCAGGCTCTCGGGGTGTCCACAGGTCCCGGATGCGCTGGGAGCCCCTCTCTGGCTGACTTCCCAGAGCAACCCCCGTGCCACCGGCGGTGCAGGGCTGGGCAGAGGCCGGTGATGAGGGGCCGCTTGCTGGTGGTGGGTATTCGTAGACCTGGTGAGCCTGGGCACCGCATGGAGTCCGGGCGGCACTGTGCAGATCTCTCCTCGGTCTGGCCGAGATGCTGCAGACCGGCAGGAGGAGGCCGGGCTTGGAGGATGAGT
>NW_022935189.1:0-244 GCF_012274545.1 Fukomys damarensis | reverse complement strand
GTAAAGTTGGAAGTACTTTGGCTACAGGAAACACAGCTTTGGTTTTTGGTGTTGGAGGTAGAATCCAGGGTCTCACACATGCTAGACAAGCGCTTCACCACTGAGCAACACCACCAGCCTTCAAAAGTGTAGGCCTGGAGCTCCTGCCAGCCATGTGCTCTTCGATGGAGACCGCAGCAGCGCTAATAAAGAGTAGAGCTGCTTCTTGACCCAACCATGGGGCTCAAGTCTTTCTGCTGTGCCA
>NW_022935188.1:0-690 GCF_012274545.1 Fukomys damarensis | reverse complement strand
ATTGTTGAAACCCTTACAAGCATCAGTAATCTGGAAAATAAGGTTTTCAGTGGACAAGCCATGCTTTTAATCAACATTTTGTGTCTTTGTGATGTCATAGCCAAAAGCTTGGCTATGAATATCAAGGACTAAAGATTCTGTATGACTCCAAACACAGAGTGAGGGAAGATGATATGAACATGTGAAAATGTATATTCTGTCCAAAGAAGATAGAAATTAACCAGAGTGTGGGTGGGGATGATCCAATGAGCTAAAACTTCAGGGTGACTGCCCAAGGGGTTCTGCGTCTACACAGTTCAGCACACACACCCTCCAAAATGGTAGTAAGCAGTAAGTAGTAAGGGGAGCTCTGTGCCCAAAGATGTGTACACCCTCACAAACACAGAATGCTACTGTGCGGTCATCAGAGTAAAAAGAAAGTGATGGTATGAGAATGAAGACCTAAGACACGCTCCTGGAACTCCAATATGACTTAGAAACGCATTCCCAGGTGTTCCAAGAAGGGCGCAGAAGAGGCTGAGGGGAGACTGGAGAACTGGGACTATCCTGCCAACAAGATGGTACGGAGGAATACTTGTCCTTGGTGACCCCAGGGCAGATGGCTATGGGGGTGCCTCTAGGGGATGCAGCAGAGGGTGCAGGAATCAAAGATCAGCGAGGGCTGCGCATCTCAGCAGAAGCCACCATGCA
>NW_022935187.1:0-1931 GCF_012274545.1 Fukomys damarensis | reverse complement strand
AAATTTGCCTTGTGATAATTTGCCAGAAACAGATGTTGGTGTGTAGAAGTGAATTAGCCAACAAATGAGATAACTAATCCGTATTTCCACAGCCCCACTAACATCACCCTTGGCTCCTGAATCATCTCATTTGACCATTATATACTTGTGTGAAATAAAGCACCTTGTGGGAGAAATCTTCAGCAAATGTGAAAGTATACCATGAGACTTATGAACAGAAAATACATGACTCCCAATAGAAATAAGGTCAGACCAAGGTCAGAAGCCTGTCCAGAGTTGAAAATTTAGACATTTACAAATGTCTAGAAGGTGAATGTTGGTGCCAACCATAAATCAAATGGTTTCTTTTGGAAAGAAGGACTTTATGCTGCACTTTTGAACCTGACAATCAGAATGAACAGGGAGGCTGCAAGTCTTTCTGCACACATTCATTTATGCACACATACCAGTGTCCAATCCAGTGTGCAAGATTCCCTAATATGCAGAGTATGGATTTCTCCCTTTAAATATAGCTTTTCTAAGCCAGGCGTGGTGGCACATGCCTGTAATCCCAGCACTCAGGAGGCTGGGGCAGGAGGATCGCTGTAAGTTCGAGACCAAATTGGGCTACATAGTGAGTTCCAGGTCATTCTCAAAAACAAAACAAAACAAAAAGCAAATATAGCTCTTCCTGGTAGGTGGGGGATTGAACAAGCAACAAAGCTGGCAGAGCTGACAACACCATGAATTCTTTCTGTGATAAAGGGATCTAATCTATATTGCAATGCCCATACCCCAACCCAGGAGGCTGTACTTATAGACAAGTTTGTTCTGCGATCCTTGAAAAATAATGCAATGTTAAGTTCTCTGTGCCAGAGATACACATTAGTAACTGTGTACAATTTCTTCCTTTATTCTAACAATATAGATCTGCGTTTTGTCACAGGCCACTAGCATATGTATGATTTATTTTATCAGGCAACTTAGAGGACGTGTGCTTATCTCAGGCTTTAGAAGAGTCTTAACTTCATATCCGCTGAGTTCAGAGAGAGGAAGAAAAGTCACATTGTATGGATAGTAAGAATTCAAGCTAGAGAGTGTGAAGTAACTAGTTAAGTGACTTAAACTATTTCCCATAACTACAATAACAAATAGAAAGGGGTCGTACCCCCTCGAACATTAAATGTTTCTAGAACTTCATGTACCATTCATATAATTGATAATTTGTTATTGATTTCCTTTTTGTTTTAAATATCATTATAAACTGGTATGATCTTTCTCATCTATATATGACTAAAAAGATCATGCCTTTAAAAATAAAACCAAAAATAGAACTTAATCAAGTATACTCTGCTTTATTTCTGTTCCGATGGTGCTGATGTACTTTTTTATCTCTATTTCTACAACATTGGCCTAGCCATTAAGAAACTTAAAATTCTGGATAAGATGCAATTTCCTTGTGGAAATAGGATCCTGACATAATTCTGGACATGTAATAAAGTGCCTCAGAAAGACTTCCTGAGTTACTGAATGACCAAGCATAAATCTTAAGTATGTCAGCAAAAATTTCCAATTACAAAACTGGACATTTAAAAATTCAGTCAACATTCATTTATCAGGTAACTACATTTCTCAACCACAGCACCAAGACTTTCGAAGCTAAAACTTGTCATATTCTCATATTATTTATAATCTTTTTAAGTTGACTCTATAGCAATCAAAATTTGGATATGTAACTACTTTCTGACAAAGCTAATTTCTATTAAAGTTTTGAGTTACAAAACCTAAGCCTCTCATAAAAATGTCTTAAAAGGGCTGGGGTTTTTAACTCAATGGTGCTGCCACTTGCTGAGCAAGCATAAAGTGCCGGGTTTGAACCCAGGTTCCAAAAAAAAAAGAGTCTTTAAAGATTCTTCAACCATTAGGATAAAAAAAAAAAAAAAAGTTTTAGA
>NW_022935186.1:468-7043 GCF_012274545.1 Fukomys damarensis | reverse complement strand
ATGAATGTAACTGTACTGTATACCTAAAATGTACCAATAAACTCAATAAAATTAAAAAAAAAAGAAGACATGATTGTGATTAGTGACAAGAAAAAGAAAGATTTCTTGAAAATTACAAGGGGCCAGGAGAAATCAATGCAGCAGCTTCTGGATGATGCAAAGAATAACATAAAACTCACTGGAGTCAATGAAGAAACAGGAGATAGTTCAAAGGACTCTAAAACAACCAAGCAAAAACAGAAACAAAACTGTTGGAAGAAGTACTGGCAGATGCAATTGCCCCAAGATGGGGAAAAGAATTTGATATATAGATAAGTGAAGCATATAATACTCCAACTAGCCATGATAAAAAAAAAATCTACAAGTTTGTACATAATAGTCAAGATTGCAGAAACCCAACAAAAGAACAAAATCTCACAAGTGGTTAAAGAAACAAATCACATACAAAGGGAAGTCCATTGGAATCACATCAGACTTCTCAACACGAACACAAGACAAAATAAAAAAAAAAAAAAAAAAGAAAGCCAGGACTGGACTGAAGTATGTCAAGCCCTTAAAGGAAACAACCTCCAAACTAGATTGATGTACCCTGCAAAACTATTTTTCAAAATTGATGGAGAAATTAAATACTTTCATGCAAAGAACACTTGAGGAACTTCCTGAATACCAAATCAGTACTCAAAAAAATTTTAAACAACACCCTAGGAAAAGATAATGAGGGTCACCAGCCCACAAATCCCAAAAGAATGAATCTATGAGGCACAACAAAAAATTAAATGCAGGGGTAGTTGTGGGGTAATCCAAGAATAAGAAAAGATCATGACAAGGATAAATCAATACATATCAGTTATAACCATCAATGTTTATGGTCTCAATTCACCAATCAAAGAAATAGACTGGCAGATTGCAGCAAGAAGCCTGCAGGGACCAGAGCTGTGCAGTAGGGCAAGGATCCAAGCCAGGGCCCCACCCTGAAAAGAGCTGCACAGGCCCACAAGCAACAGCCAGAGGCCTGCCCAGATTCCATTGGTAAGTGCATGTGAGAAGCCAGTATATACCAGAACCGAGCAGGTGCAGGCAGATTACAACCGGGTCCAGACACCAGAAGGTTGGCCCCACAGGCCCCAACCACAGCTCCAAAGTCTGCCTGGAAAAGAGCTCTACAGGTTGGGCAAGCAAAAGCCAGAGGCCTTCCCAGATACCATCAGTAAGTGCATGAAGACCCCAGCCAGAAGCCCATTCAGATATGAGGAACTTGGGTGCACAGCTATAAAGTGGGGCAGGCCCCAGCCAGAGGCATGGCCAGATACCATCACAAGTGTACACAGGCCCCAGCCAGAATGCTGCTGGGGCAACAGAACAGAGCGGGGATCCAGAGGACCACCACTGTGTGCCCAGAAATTGGTCCAGTAGTGAGTGACAAAGAAAAGGCCTCTTGGTGGCTTGCCGGGAATTGCAAGACCACTGAGCAAGCAAAAACTTGCCTCAACAAACATACAGTAGGCTGAATTTGGTGAAATGATAAGACATGTAAACGAGTCTCAGAACCTTTCAGGTCACCAAAGGCAACCCCAAGGGTCAACGAGATGGAACAGTCTGAAACTCACCAACCTGGACTCCCAGAACTGGCAACAAAAGAGAATCTGGGAAAAAATGAAATTAGAATTAACTTCTCAGATAACAGAGATGGTGTCCATAGTGCAAGAAATGATTGATGACTCTAGAGCAGACAGAGAAAGTATAGTGGATCTGAGGAACACAATAGAATACCAGCATAGCAAACACATGGAAGCCATAAAACAGATGCAAAAAGATATCCAGCTGATTAAAAACTCCCTTGATAGTTTGCACAGCAGAATGAGCCAATGTAAGGTCAGGATTTGAGATATAGAAGATAAGATTGCAGCTAGTGACAGGGAAAAATAATTCAGAAAAACAGTAAGGAACCAGGAGAAATTATCCAGTAGCTGCTAGATGATGCAAAGAAGAATAACACAATACTGATCAGAGTCAATGAAGAAACAGAGAGTGCAAATGACATAAAAAAGATGTTCCCAGAGGTAATGGCAGAAAACTTCCCAAGTGGGGGAAAAGAATTTGACAAATAGATAAGCAAGGCATATAGGACTCAACTAGCTATGATAAAAAAAATCTGTAAATAGGCATAGAATAAGCAGAAACCCAAGAGAAGAACAAAATTCTTGAAGTAGTTAGAGAAAAGAAACAAATCACATACAAAGGAAAGCCCATAAGAAGCACAGTAGTTTTCTTAACACAAACTCTCAAAACAAAAAGACCTTGATCAAAGTATTTCAAGCCCTAAAAAGCAAAAACAAAAACAAACAAACCAAAAACAACAACTTGCAACTCACATTGATGTACCCTGCAAAACTATCTTTCAAAATTGATGGAGAAATCAGATACTTTCATAGAAAAGAGCACATGAAAAACTTCATGAATGCCAAACCAGCACACCAAAAATTTTGAAACAACATTCTAATAAAAGACAGTGAGGATCATAAGCCCTGGAAGCCCAGCAGAATGAATCCATCAGGCAGGGCAAGAAATTAAATTCATGGGAGGAGCATCCAACAAAAAGAATGCCATGACAATGATAAGTCAGTACACAGGAGTTACAACCATCAATGGTAATGTCCTTGATTCACCAATCAGAATATACTGGCAGCATGGATCAAGAAGCAAGATTTCAGGGAAAGCAAATAAAGGAAAAGAAAAGGTATGAGAAGAGAAAAAACATGGAAACAATGTCTTTGTAAATAGGGAAGGATGTAGGGGGCAAAGGGAGGGCAGGGGAATACGAAAACATACAAACCCAGATATATCATGTAAAGGCACAAGAGTCTAATGATGAATGTAACTGCATTTTATACCTAAAATGTACCAATAAGCTTCATGGAAAAAAATGATGGTAAAGAAACCATGAAAAGAAAACTTACACATTTTTGTCGGGAATGTAAAATAGCACAATCACTATAGAAATTGTCTAAGTTTTCCTAAGGAAACTAAAAGTAGAAATTCCACTTGATTCAGCTATTACCCTTTTAGGTATCTTCTTGATAAAGTTAGACATCTTATCACGGTGTTACACTCATATCCACGTTTATAACAGCACAACTTATCTAAATCTTGGAGGCAGGCTTATGCTCACTAGCAGATTAATGGATGAAGAAAATGTGGTATTTGTACATAGTTGAGTACTAGTCTGCCATAATGGAGAAATTTTAATTAGTTGTAGAAAAATGGATGCACTTAGAGAACATGTTAAGTGAAATATACCTGACACACAGCTTAAATATACATGGATTCTCTCATATGAGAAATGCAAAATATGCAGATTTTAAAAATTGAAATAAAAGGAAATGGGGAGATAGATCTTTTGCACATAGCAACAGGATCTAGAGGTGAAGGGCATGGGGAGAGATGTGAGTAGGTTGTGAGTAGTTGTGAGTATCTTAAAGATATTTTAAGTCGATGCTCCTACTCCCTAAGGTGAATGTAAGCATTATATACTGCAAATTTTACTAAAATAATAAATAAGCATAAAATACTGAAATAAATCAATACCATTCCTGTATACCAACAATGAACACACAGGGAGAAATATCAGGAAAACAATCCATGCCTAAAATAAAGTTTTGGGAGCTGTGTCATGCTGAGTAGATACTTAGCACCTTCTTTCAAAACACCAAATATTCCTAGTAGAATTATGTCTCTCATGGACAGCCACTGTCCAAAGTTTTAGAACTCATACCATGATTTCAGAATTCAAACCAACAACCTATTCCTTACTTGATTTATAACTTTTGTTAGCATTCTTTCTGCAGGAGGGATTGGAGCCCTGCCATCCCATAGAACAGACATTCTAAAAATCGAAGTTATACAATCTGTATCAGGTGATGAGCTCAGGTTATAATGCAAAAAAAGAGTACTAAAAGCATCTCTTCTAATTAAACATTTCAAGAGGAGAAACTATATGCATTTTTATTTTAAAATCTTTCAAATTTTGGGGAAAAAAAGCAAGAGCAGTTCAAGGTTTTATACCAAAGAAACACTATTCTCTCCCTCGATAAAGGAGGAAATGGTGATTTTGTTTTGAGATACCAGGTGCTTTGTGCACACCAGGGAACAATGCTTTGAAGATCCAGTAAATGTAACTGAGGTAGGGTCATGTCTTAGACTTATAAAAATACTTGGAGTGATAAGGTTCTAGGAGGTCATACCTCTAAAGGGTAGTTGAGTTATTAGAGATGTAAGAATTACAAACTGGTGACTTGGGAACAAAGAATCAGCGGAAAAAATATCTTGTTTTTCCAGGCCAGTTTCCCACAGAGACACCAAGCAGGTGGAGGTTGATGTAAAAGTGGAAAAAGAGCCTAATGAGCAGTCCTGGGGAGCTACAACCATTTCTTTTGATTCCCTCAGTGTTTACAAACTTGGGCTGTATGCGTCACTCTTTTCCTTTGTCTTTTCTGGAGATAGAACTTCAGTCTTTATCTGAACCATCCGAAGAAGAATTGGCACTTTTATGAGACTTTCCTCTCAGAGGTTGTATCCAGGTGAGCCTGAGATCCAATAGACACTGCAGGAGAGGATCAAAGAGAATGGAATGCAAGAAGGTTTATCTGAGGTCACTGAGAGCCAGTCAGACCTAGCCCAGAGTAGGGAGTGCTGTGGCTCCTTGCTATTCTGATTTATTAATATTCATAGTAATTTATTTATACTGCTACAATGTGCAATGAATATTTAACTAATTAATGCAAGTTTCACTGCTGACAATGAAATTCTGGTAACAGAGGCCAGAACAGAATAGAGAATATGAAAAAGTCCTTCCAGGAAAAGAATGAAAGTCCAAATATCTTTACAACTAAGATGAGGAGGGAAATGAAGTGTAACCAGGAATTTTTTTTCTTTTTTTTTTGGTACCAGGGATTAAACTCAGGACCTTACCCAGCCTGAACTGCATAGTAAAACTTTGTCTCAAAAAAGTGGGGGTGTTATCACTCACTTTCTCCATCACATGAGTATATTTTCATTTTCCTTGAAGATTTTATCTAAATACGGAATTGTAATGATCCTCAAGTTTTTGTTGGGCCTCTTTTGGGGTTAGCCTTATCTGTGTTGCTACACTGTTCTTTTAGTTAAATTTAAAGAGGAGAATAGACTCCACAGGTTACTGAATATATGTGTGATATATGTATGTATAAATATATATGTGTGTGTGTATATATATATATATATATATATATATATATATATATAAACCATGTTAGTCAAAATTTTAAAAATTAAAACATACATTCATTAGAGTGTAAAAGAGAGACCTCTCAAATTTAGCCAGGCTAGGGGTAAGGGAGATAGGGCATTTGAAAAGTGGGTATTCAAATATATTTATACTGAAGAAATAAGTTCTAGAGTTATATGGTGTGTTAAGGTGATAATAATTTACAGTTTATTGTATATATTTTTATTGCATAGTTTTTACAGTCATATAAACAAGCAGAAATTACCTCCAAGAGGTTATGCTAGGTTTTTGTTATATACTTAAAAATTATAAAAGAGAAATTCAACGTTTCACAACACACACATTTCATAAGTATTTAGAGAAAGGGAAATACTACTTTCTGAAAGTACTCACATTCACTGCATAAGGAAATATACTTAATTTCAGTACATTTAAACTTATTTAATTTTCACAGTTATTCTTTGTTCTGTAAGTTCGTGAAACTTCTCTTTCTACATTCTTAGACGCTTTATTCAGATGTGCAAATGGGAATGTGTGCACCTTGTAAATGCTGTGTGAAGTTGTTCCCTTACAGTCGTACTCAAAAATTCCTTACTGATTTCCCTGCAACCATCATAATGCAGAATAAATATTTTGTAGCATTGTGATATTCATAATGGGCCGTGTTATTCACACTTTTGATGGTCATTCATGTTTTTCCACTAATTTGCTTATATTGCAATGTTGCAAAAGTATTTTTCTCCTTTTAAATTCAAGGTTCTGAGAGAGGAGTGATTTTGTCTCTGATGGACACCAAGCAATGTCCAGAGAAATGATTGATTTCTACATAGGATCGGAATCACTTGAGGTCACAGTCATGCTGCTGACCATCCTATTGTGTATAGATGGCTCATCCCCAACACACACACACACACACACACACACACACTAGAAAGAATAGTGTGGTTAAGAATGTCCACAGTGTTGAGATTGAGAATCCCTGAATTATATATTTGCAATTATAATATTCACAGCTGTCTTCATATTGTCTCCCCAGTACAGGTACCTAATAATATTCCAACACCAAATTAGAGAGTACCACCTTTTGTACTTTATTTGAAATTCTTCCCCCAATCAAGGTAACAGATCTATAGGTTTTTCTCTAGGTTACTGGGCATGACAAAACATTTCTTGTCCCTTTCAACAAGTTTTGACTTTAAGCAAATATATATATTTCATCACCTTATGGTGTTCCCCATTATTAGTACTATTACTTCAGATGACTTCTATTTTACAAATTTTTGTTTCTCCATTGACTTGTGTTGAAATTTTT
>NW_022935186.1:0-449 GCF_012274545.1 Fukomys damarensis | reverse complement strand
ATACATGTATATATATGTCTTCTTATTCCTGGGGATGTTGTTTGGCCTCAACATGATTTTGCTCAGTGGATTACATACGCAGTATAATTTCCAGGTGTTCATCTAAATCAAGTGTGGATTTTTAGGTGAGGCCATTAGGCACTGTCATTACTGGGTAAGACAGGATGTGAGATGGGGGATCAACGTCACTTTCTTCTAGATTGATAAACACTTATGTTTGCTCTTATTCCAAAGGTTAATCTTTTCTTATTACATTAAGGTATAACCTGTTCATATGTTGAAGCCCTCATATATGGACACCCAGTTGCTGCTTTTTTCAACAAATGATAACTGAATAGCTATTACAAGCCAGAATGATAGGATCATTTCATGGTCATATGCTAATGTTCCTGAGCTTTTGTTGATCTCATTGTTATCTTGTGTTAATATTTTAAATGCTTTTCACTTAG
>NW_022935185.1:0-256 GCF_012274545.1 Fukomys damarensis | reverse complement strand
GGCTATCTATGAAAAGCCAGCAGCCAACATCATACTAAAGGGTCAAAAACTGAAAACCTTCACACTAAAATTGGGAACAAGGCAACAATGTCCACTATCACCACTCCTATTCAAGGTTAGTTTTGGAAACATTAGCCACAGCAATTAGACAAGAGAAAGAAATAAAAGCAATGAAGATAAGAAAGGAAGAAGCTCAAGTGTCATTATTTGCAGGGCTGAGGATTTAGCTCAGTGGTTCCAGCGCCTGCCTTGCAAG
>NW_022935184.1:0-1486 GCF_012274545.1 Fukomys damarensis | reverse complement strand
TGTTCCTGACTTATTTCATATAGCATAATATTAAAGATTGATCATATTAAGCATAGGTTAGTACTTCATTCAATTTCATAGTTATTATTTCATTCTTCTGAATCTAGAATGTTTTATCTATGCATTGATTATTTGATGGGCATTTAAGTCCTTTCTACTTTTTCCCTACTACATGTAATGTGACACAATAGTACGTTTTTGTAAGACTATATTTGCAAAGGTAGGCTTTAGTTCTGTTAAGTAAATAGCTAGGAATGGAATTTCTGGATTGTCTGATAAATATATACTTGCCATTTCGAAAAAAATCCTAAGCTGTCCTCAAGAATGGCTATTTTAATTTAAAATTTAATCAGCAGTGTCTGACTGTTCCGATTTCCTATCTTCATCAAAGCTTACTGTTGACTGTCTACTTCACTTTATGTCTCCTCATGGCTGTGAGGTCATAGTTTATTGTGGTTTACTTTGTTTTTTATTTTAACAACAAAATAGATTTGGAATTTTTTCATATCCTTATTATCTATGCAGATTTTGCGGGGAATATGTCATCAAACTTTTGTCTTATTTTTCAATGGATTATTCATTTTTTAATATACTGAGTTATGTGAGCTCTGGGATAATATCTCTTACCAGATATATAATTTAAAAATATTCTCTAATGTGTAGGTTTTCTCATCATTTCCTTTAAGGTTATCTTTGAAACACAAACAATTTAATTTTTGGTGATATGCAACATCTATTTTTTTCTTTTAGCATTTCTGATTTTTTATCACTGATAAGAAAACATTTCTTGATCCATGAAAATAAATATTTACTTCTATGTTTTCTCTGAAGAGTTTTACAGTTTTATTGCTACATTTAGGTCAGTGATTCATTAGACTTAATTTCCATATAAGTTGTGAGGTAGATGTTCATCTTTTCCACTGACTGGTGCCCTATTTGAAAATCAGTTAAATAAAGCTGTAAAGGATTGTTTCTGAACTTTAAATTATACTAAATCCATATACCATTAACATGATATATTGATTGCTACAGGTTTTTAATAAAATTTTTGATCAGAAAATGTGAGTTTCCAAACTTTTAAAAGATTTATTGTTCATTTACACATTTGAAGTATACATTATGATGGTATTCATTGTTGGGAATTTGTACCTTTACACAATAAATTTTGGCTCTTATTTTTTTCCACACTCCCCTTCCCTCCCTTGAACTCCTCCACCCCTCTCAATTTACAAAGACTTTGTTTCTGTTTTTTCCTTTTCTCATATTAATTCCTTTCCCTTCTTTCTTTTCCCCTACCTCTCCTACCTTGTCTTCTCCCTTTGGACCTTTTCTTCCTATTATAAATTAGCTGTTTTACATTTTGATCCTTATTTACATATCACATTCTAACACAAGAGAAACTATTTGGTATTTATTTTTTTTATTTTTTAATTGAGTTTATTGGTACATTTTAGGTATACAGTACAGTTACAGTCATTATTGGGAT
>NW_022935183.1:0-1095 GCF_012274545.1 Fukomys damarensis | reverse complement strand
GAGAGAGAGAGAGAGAGAGAGAGAGAGAGGAATCTGTAGGGTTTTGATCTCTGAGTTTCACTGTGCATGCTCACTCTGTTCACAGCCTCAGTTTCACATGGAAGAAATGGGCAGAAACAGCAGAGGGCAAAAACAAGGACAGGTAGCTCAGTGTCACCTTAAGAAGCAGGCACTTTACCAATGTGGTTATGGAGAGTGGCCTGGGATCTTGAACACAAGGTGGCAGGATCCGATTTGTTTTCCAGATTGGTTTGTGTATGCCGGACACCATCGGTCAGGGCCTCTCAGACCTCCACATGGACCTGTCCATCCGGAGGCTGGCACGGACACCTAGCTGGGGTTTTACTTTCCCAACATCACGCGGCACAGCACAAAGAGGGACCTTGTACCTGGGTCAGGGTATCACCATTAGGAAGTCTTGCCCCAGTCTCTGAGACACAGGCAGGGCAGAAGAACAAGGAACCAGTCCTATCCAAGATCTAATACGTAAACTGACAGAAACTGCACACCCCCTAAAAGAAAGAATGACATAAACAGGTGGGGAGAGATGACTTACTGGTGTCCAGGGCATTCCTGCAATTTCATTCCCAATGCTCTCTGGTCAGAAAGTGAAAATGATAATCCCCTGGCCAAGTGTTCAATATTATAAAGCAATCCTCACAAATTTCTCAGATGTGAATTGAAAATAATAATGGGATGATACAACCTAACTAGTTTTAAGAGGAAAGGAGGCCAAATGATTTTTCACATAAACAAAAAAGGTTACACAGGTAGCTGAAGAAAGGTGAGGAAAAGCAGAGAACTTACCATGCCTGCGTATCAAGCACAGGGGCTGGGAAGCAGGGGACACACCGGCCCCTGGTCAGCTCCAGGGGGCTTCGCATCAGACAATTCGCTCCGTTGGCCTTGAGAATGCCTCCAACAAAGCAAGAAAAGCTGCATCCAGGGTTCCAAATGCTGAGGTGTGGCTCTCACAGGCAGATGTAACCCTGACATCAGGGGTTACATTGATTGTCTTCCTGAGCTGTCCTCGGAAGAGGCCTCCTCATCCAGAGCTTCCAGGAGGAACCCAACTGTCCCTCACCCACCATATTG
>NW_022935182.1:0-222 GCF_012274545.1 Fukomys damarensis | reverse complement strand
AAGTTGTCCCTCAACACTCTAATTCTAAAGGGCTTCCTTCACATTGCCTTTGCAGAGCCTTGCGAAAAAAAGAGTTTAAGCACAAGTACGACTATTGCAAACAGTACTTTTATTTATATTTTAAAAATTCTCATTATCGGGCTCGGAATTTAGCTCTGTGGTGCCGCCACCTGCCTCACAAGTGCAAGGTCCTGAGTTCGATCCCCAGTACCAAAAAACAAA
>NW_022935181.1:0-360 GCF_012274545.1 Fukomys damarensis | reverse complement strand
TTCTGCCTCAAAACCAATGCTCCCTTGATTTCCCTTGGCTGAGTTTGGGATTATGAGTTCCACCTTATTTCCATTTTTTGTCATTTTCTAATTTTTGTTTGTTTTTCTGTTTTGTTTTCCATACTTAAGGTTGTAAATTGCTTATAGTAAGTAGCTTTATTAGTAGTATTAAGATCTCTTTAGGAAGTGACTACATTTTAGAGATGTATTCTAGATGTAGCTGGCCTTTTGCTTATGAGGCTGATCCAGAATCCTGCCTCTTCACTTTATTAGGGATGAAAGTTTTCTTCCTGTTTGCCTAGCACCCAGTTCTATTTTACTTTGTTTTGATCACCTGAGCAATCTATTAGTATACAAGGA
>NW_022935180.1:0-1521 GCF_012274545.1 Fukomys damarensis | reverse complement strand
TCTGCCCTGGGATATTATAATTGACGGGTCCAGTTTATTCTCTAGCTAGCTTTGCCATGCCCTACATCCTATCTCAAAATTACTCTTTGGATGTTTAAAACACCAATTTCTCAATAGTAGCTATGTTTTGTAATGAAGCTGATTCCACATGATAATTGGGGTGAATGGAAATGTCAGAGATATTATTTTTGGTCCGATGTTTTTTAATCTAACAAATACTGTTTGTAGCTAGGAGGAGCAAGGAATATGTGTGTGGCAAACAGTAGTAGTCACTCAAGAAAATGTTGAATGAATGAAGTGGGTGGATGGATGGGTGTGGGTAGTGGATGCATAGATGGTTTAATCTGATATGAGACAATAATTTGTTAGACTTAGGAAGATTTTGAGCAGGGGTTATCTAAATTTTGGGGAAAAAAGAGAACTAAAACACATTCTCAATTAGTCTTGGCCAACAGCTAGTGTGCTAAAAGCAATATATTTTGTCTTAAAAAATCATCAAAGTAAGGTTTTGGACGAGATAATCTTAGTTTAATACTATTTGAAGGTGACATTCTGTAGAGGTGCGGCTAGGGAACTACAAACTGCTTTCTTCTCTCTCAAAGAAATGAAGGGAAAAATATACAAATAGACAGTGAGATTATTTAGAAGCATAGTGGGGCAGGGAAACAATGGTGCCCAGATGGGCAACAAAATAGTCAGGAAAACCAAATCTTGTGCATAAGGATGGGTTGTTATTTAGCAAGAGACAAAGAAGGAGACAGATGGGAACTAGTGGCCAAGTTTGCTGTCACCCTAACTATGATAATAGAACCAATAACTCCGTAAAAAGAAGCAAGAGACTTATCTTCTCAGGGTTAGAAAGAGCCACTTTGCCTGACCAGCAGGCTGTATTTTCTTAAATGATTGGCTTCTGCTCTCTCAATTCCTAAAACTAAGCTCAGGATCTCTGTCCTGACCTCCACACAGTGGCTTTAAAAATAATTTTGCAGCTTCTGATGTAGAGAAAAGTAAAGATTAAATGAGAAGTACAACACTTTCATTTTATTTTACACTACCAGGTCACCCCATCCCAGCCCTTTAGGGAAACAAGACCAAACAGAAAAATCCCCTAAACACTCTGTTCTCTGAATTCTTGAAGGCTTTGAGTAGGCCTCTTGCCTGAAAACACCTCTTGGTTTATGCAACGAAGAATGCATAGGGCCACAGTTTGTAAAGCTCTGTGTTGGTGAAGCCCTGGGGCTCACACATTTCTGGAGCTGCTAGGCTTTATCACAAAGGGAACCACTACTCATGAGTGGAAACCACAGGGAAATGGTTATGTCTATTGCTTGCAACTATCTGAAGAGGGCAGACGGGCTCTGGGTGGAAAGAAGAGAGAAATGAAGTCATACTCCCCTCTCCCCGGCTCCTACTCCACACAAAGGCTGGCAGTGATTGACTTTGGATATGCTATATACGCATCTCTGCTTAAAACACTTGCTGTCAAGCTTGTTTTTCTGTGCCTTGAAAAATTCTGTCAAA
>NW_022935179.1:0-233 GCF_012274545.1 Fukomys damarensis | reverse complement strand
TTCACAATAGCATCTCCCCTCAAAAGAAACAATTTAGGAATCGATCTAACAAAGTAAAGGTAAGAACCTATACAATGAAAATTATGATATTCTGAAGAGCATAGAGAAACTGGCCATACTTTGAAGTCTATTATATAGATTTAATGCAATCACAATAAAAATACCGTAATTATACATCATGGGACTAGAGAAAAGATTCCTAAGATTCATTTGGAAGCAGAAGAGACCTAGAA
>NW_022935178.1:0-432 GCF_012274545.1 Fukomys damarensis | reverse complement strand
AAGCAATTGCTGTAGATCATGGCATCGTGCAGAGGTTGGTGACCACTATTCTGTGTTGTGGGTGGTGGATCATTCTCAGCCATATTATTCCACAATATCATGATAGTTTTAGAGGCAATACTTTTTTGACTAAAGAAGTTATAATACAAATAGTATAAAAATTTTTGAATTCTTGTATTGTCACTGAATTCCACCTAGGTGATTGCCTAGAAGACCCTTCACTTTCCTTTAATGAAATTTTTTAAAATTAAAATACAGCCAGAGATTTAACTCAGTGGTTTCTGCCTCTTGTGAAAAAGCGTAAGGCACCGAGTTCAATCTCTGGAACAACAACAACAACAACAACAACAACAACAACAAAGTCTAAAATACAAATAAAAAATTTTCCAAATTTGAGGGATACTTGAAGAAATGTTTGTAAAATATTTTTAG
>NW_022935177.1:0-201 GCF_012274545.1 Fukomys damarensis | reverse complement strand
CAACAGCTTTTCCAGGTTCTGCAGTCATCTGAACAAAACTATAGACATTCAGCACATTGCATTAAAAAAAAAAACCAAAGAAAAGAATAATATCCAGACGACACCAAAGTTCTGTTGCTGTTGTGGTACCTGGCACCATTTTTCTATTAGCCTCTTAATCATCAACTGGAAAGAGAACATTCTAGAGTAATATCATTAAAT
>NW_022935176.1:0-698 GCF_012274545.1 Fukomys damarensis | reverse complement strand
TTTAAGGAACTCCTTTAAAAAAAAAAACTTCACAAAGTTAATACTAACAACAACTCCCTTAGTCTTAATGTTTACAGAAGAGATGCCTGCTTTCATGCTGAGAACAACTTAGGTAAACTGAGTCACAGTGTGCCTCAGTTTGATTAAGACTAAGAGGTATTTGTTAAGGGCATTTCTTAGAACACAGGAACCTGAAAGAACCTGATTTGCATCTTAGTTCTCCAACCCACGATTTATAAATTCAGATAAGATTTATCGATTCATAGCCCAGCTCCATGTCTTTTTTGGCAGGGGTACTGGGGATTGAACTTGTGTCCTTGCACTTGCGAGGTAGGCGGCAGAACCAGAGTTAAATCCCTGGCCCTCAGCTCCGTGTCTAAGCCACGAGGTTGCCAGAAGAATTCTCCCTGTTGTTCTTCAGATCCCTGAGCTGCTCCAGTCCTCGAAAGGTGAGATTTTCTAGAAAGGGTATCGAAAATGACCATCCCAGCTCTCTCACCCCTGCCTCACTGTAGAAATACACGTTCAACTGTATGTCTTTGAAAGTACAATATAAAAAGAAAAACCCCTGGCCATTGTTAAAATCAAGTGGCAGGTCCAACAATCATGCGGCTATCTGGCTTCATAAATGGAATGATAATCTTAAGTTCAGTTGACATGGTGATTTAAAGAAGAGATTTTTTTTTTTTTTTTTTTTT
>NW_022935175.1:0-2001 GCF_012274545.1 Fukomys damarensis | reverse complement strand
TTGTATTTTAATAGATTTTTGGGTGGCTAAATGTTTAAAAATATAAAGGGCATATATACCCCAATAGACACATATGTATGTTTGCACACTGAAAAACAAACAAATGAAAACCACAGTGCGGTCCTTAGGCAAAGGTGGGCTAAACTCAGGCACTGGTTTATGAATAGCTTTTCAAGCAGCAAATGGCAAGAAGCTCACCCAGTCCCGCTTCCTCATCACCAGATACTTCCTGGTCTGCAAAGGGCCCGTTTGACTGTGTCATGGTTATACCTCCAGGCTTGTGGTGGGAGCTCCCCTGGAGCCTGTGGCAGTCAACCAAATGGGACAGCTGTATGACTGCGTGTCTGCAGCTGGCACGTGCCGGCCCATCTCCTTGCACAGTGAGTGCCTTGACCCCAGTATCGGGACCCTCAACTCTGCTCATCCCAAGTGTGCCCCCCTCAAAGGCTTCCAGCCTCGAGGGTGTGTTGTTGAGTGTGACCCGATGTGTCTGCCATCTCAGTCCCCCCAGAAGCTGTGAACGTGTCCCTGGGCCTGTCCCTGGTGGCCTCCACTAACCATTCCTGGCTGTTGGTGAGTTGCTTGGGACCCAGGAGGGGCTGGAGGAGGCTGCAGCAGGGAGGAGAGGGTGAGCAGGGGCTCTGGGGCCCCATTGCTCACAGATCTCTACCCCTAGGCCTGTGGCCCAACTGTGCACAGAGCTTGTGGGGAGAACATGTATGCAAAAGGCTCCTGCCTCCTGTTGGGCTCCCACCTACAGATCATTCGGACAGTCCCAGTGACCCTGCCAGGTAGGTCCCTTGGAGACAGAGACAGAGCTTCTCTGGGGACCACAGGGTGGCATGGAAGAATGGGCAGGGTGAGGCCTCCTCAGCCCTTGTGTCCATGTCCCTCTCCCGGAGGTCTGAGTGTGCCTGAGTAGAGCTGGGCAAGCCTGACAAGGGAATTGGAGGGCGCTTTGGCCTGGCTGGAGAGGAAGAGCCCTCAGCGGTGAGGGGAAAAGTTGCCATGGGAACAGAGGGGAGCCCTGTGCAAGCCACAGAGGGTGTAAGGGTCTTACAGTCACCAGCAGGTCCATAGACACTCCCTGAGTTTCTGAAGATCTGAGATGGGAAACGTTCCGTAAGGACCATAGATCCACAAGGGAGGCAGTTCTGAACGAGGCAGTTCTCACTGCTGGCTGCTAGGATTTCTAGACGAACTCTTCCCCTTCAAAGGGGAAAGAGTAAATGATAGATCTGTGGAAGGTGTGATGCACAGTTTTGTCAGGGTCAATGTCTTCCAGAAAGAGTGCATAGATTCCTAATCGCACATGACTTGCGACAGCTTTTCTGACTATCCTTCCGGCAGTGCGTTTGGACCAACAGAAAGTGCAGATAAGCTGGCAATAAAGAGCACACCTGGGGCCACTGGGATACAGCCGAGAACAATGCTTTAGTCCACAGGGGCCATGAAGCCAGGTGCGGCAACTTTTAGCCAAATTTGGAGCAGCAACAGAAACATTCTCAGACCAAAGTGTGCTGGGAGAATCCATACGAGGAACAGAGAGAACGGATGAGGGGGGGTCGAGGCTCTTGGGAGGGGCCGTGGTCCTGTCCGAGACCTGAGAAGCCAGGCAAGGTGATGTGGCACTTTGAACGCGAGGAGGTAATGGCTGCTCATAGACATCTCCCTACTCAGGAGGCCCGATGAAAGTGAACACAGGGGCATAAACCTGGGGCAGGCGAGGCAGCTGTGGATAGAGGTGGGAAGGGCTGGGGTCCACTGAGCACCACCCGAGTGCCAGGCAGTGCTGCGTTGCCTGGTGGCCATCACCTGCCAGCATCCACACAAGACCCCCCGATGGTGGGCGGGATCGTGTCCGCATGTGAGATGACAAAGCCACGATTCGGAGTGACAAGTTCCCACTGACGGGGGCACATCCGGGAACTCGAGGCAGCCTCTCCCATGGCCTTAGTCCTTCTTTTAGAAAGGTGCTCAGATCCATCCAGGCGCCTCTGC
>NW_022935174.1:0-1255 GCF_012274545.1 Fukomys damarensis | reverse complement strand
GCCTAGTCTATTGCACTTAGCATAATGCTCTTCAACTCCATGCCTATTGTTGCAAATGGCAGAAACTCTTCCTTTTTAAAAGCTAAATAATATTTCACTATATGTGTATACACATTTTCTTTACTCATTCATGTATTCAGACCCCAAGGTCGATTTCATAAGTTAGCTATTGCAAATGGTGCTGCATTAAACACAGCAATTTCAGATAATTTGGGTAAATTCTCAACAGTGCAACTGGTTGTTGAAATTTTAATTCTACTTTTACTATTTCACTATGTGTGTATACACATTTTCTTTACTCATTCATGTATTCAGACCCCAAGGTCGATTTCATAAGTTAGCTATTGCAAATGGTGCTGCATTAAACACAGCAATTTCAGATAATTTGGGTAAATTCTCAACAGTGCAACTGGTTGTTGAAATTTTAATTCTACTTTTACTTTTGAGAGTTCTTCATACCATTTATCCTAATGGCTATATTAATTTAAATTCCCACCAACAGTGTACAAGAGTCCTCTTTTCACTTTTCATTCTCATCAGTATCTGTCGTATACTCTTTTTGATAGCAGCCATCCTAATAGTGTGAGGTGTCTCATGCTTTTAATTTGCATCTCTCTAATGGTTAATGATGCCGGGGAATTTTTCATATATCTATTAGTCATTTTTGTGCTTTCTTTTGTGACATGTCTGTTCAGGTCCCTGTCATTTTATAATCATACTAATTTTCTCTCCGTAGAGTAGAGTTCTTTATTTATCCTGTACATTAAACCATTGTGAGATATATAGCTTGCAGATATTTTCACCCATCCCATAAAATGTCTCTTTTTTTCTTTTGTGTCCTTTGACAAGTATAAACTTTTATTTAGATGTAAACCTTTTCTCCTTCTTTGCGTTTGTTGCTTGTTCTTTTGAGGTCAAGTTAAAAAAACGTTACACAGACTAATACTGTGTAGTTTCCTCCTAGGTTATTTTCTGGTAGTTTTAAATATATATATTTTTTAATTTAGTAATTTTTTCCCTCGTTTCCTCTACTCCTCACCCCTTGTAAGTAGTTAAATTTTTGTTATTACTACTACCTACTTACTAAGAATAAAATGTTTTAATAGAATTTGAATCATTTTTTTTTTTGCTTCAAGAAATCAGATTCCAATGCCTTCTCTTTGAACCCATTCTGGCACTTTTTCGGTTGTTTTATGGCTAATTCATGATTTTTTTTTTTTTAGATTTTAGAAGGGAAAAGGGAAGTTGCATTCTC
>NW_022935173.1:0-237 GCF_012274545.1 Fukomys damarensis | reverse complement strand
ATCAGACATCGACCAGAAGAAGCTCACCAACTTCTGGAAGGTGACTGGTATTGTAGAAACTCACAAGAATCGCTTTACATTCCAGGATCTTTACAATCATGGTGTGTTAGAACATTACTAAAGCCAGTTTTGCAAGGATTGCTTTTTGAATATTCAGCTTATACAACTTGGTATGAATTAAATAGAAAATATAGAAGAATGAAAAACTTAAATATACAAAAAGGGTTACATCGACAT
>NW_022935172.1:0-210 GCF_012274545.1 Fukomys damarensis | reverse complement strand
CCCTGTTTATGTGTGCAGTAGGCGTTGTAGGGTATTGAGCCAGGACTCACTTTGGAGCAAGACCAAGTGCTCTAAATTCACGCTCTGATACCTAGCTACTTCTGGGCAAGTTTAGCTTTTTGCTTTCCCAGTTTCCTTACGTAAAAAAATGGGAAATACTAAACGCCTCATGCAGTTGTGAAAATTAAATGCGTAATTTAACCTAGAATA
>NW_022935171.1:0-278 GCF_012274545.1 Fukomys damarensis | reverse complement strand
CAGAAGAAATTAAAAAAGAAATCTGTTTCTACAAGTAAATGACCATCACAACACAACATATCAAAGTTCATGGGACACAATGAAAACAGTCATATGAGGGAAATTCATAGCAGTGAATACTCATATTAGGAAAATAATGTGAGTTCAACTAAACAACCTAATGCTAAACCTCAAGCTTCTAGGAGAAGAAGAACAGGACAAACCCAAAGCTCAAGAAGGGAAGAAATTATAAAGATCAGAGCAGAAATCAATGCAATGGAGACCAAGAGAGCAACAAA
>NW_022935170.1:0-215 GCF_012274545.1 Fukomys damarensis | reverse complement strand
AAAATTTAGAAACAATCCTAATATCAGAAGATCTCAGAGTTGTATACATTTTGTAGAAAAAAAACTCTATAAACTTTTCAATATATATTGGATTTATTATATTTCTCCAAAGCAATTTGAAAGGCACTGAATTATGTTCCCTTTCAGCTTCCAAAAAAATAAAAACACCATAAGTAATAAAAGCAGAAAAGTTGACTCTGAAATTCATTTTTGTA
>NW_022935169.1:0-226 GCF_012274545.1 Fukomys damarensis | reverse complement strand
CAGAACTCTGTATACTTGGGGATAGCTTCAGTTTGACGTTAGAACACAGCCGCACTTTGCAAAGGGCTTCTGAGGTTGAAAGTGCAGTTTTCCCCGGGAAACAGCTTCTCTCAACGCTTAGCCGTTTAAAGCAAAAGCGGTCAGTTTCAAGAATGTGAAGTAATCCACTGAGAAAGGTGCTGCAACTCTTTGAGTTTACCAGTGAAGTCCACTTCTTATGGGGAGT
>NW_022935168.1:0-486 GCF_012274545.1 Fukomys damarensis | reverse complement strand
TTTACCAGAACATATTTGGTATGCTGTCTTTTTATTTGTACTCTTTTTGAAGCATTTTCCAACTTCCCTTGTATTTTCTTTGACCCACTGATTATTTAGAAGTATTTGTGACTTCCCCAAATTTCCTTGTTATTAATTTCTAGTCTCCTTCCCCTGTTGTAGAAGAACACAGTGTGTATATTTTCAACCTTTAAAATTTATTGTGGCTTGCTTTATTGTTTTGCATATAGTCAATCCTCAAGCTCTATGTGAGTTTGAGAAGCATGTGTATGGTGCTATTAGGAAAAATATTCTCTAGATGTCTGTAAGACCTAGCTGATTAGTGGTGTTCAAGTCTTCCATTTCATTCTGACTAGTTTCAACCATTACTGAAAATAGGGCACTGAAGTTACCAACCATCATTGTTGAATTGTCTACTTCTTCTTGAATGTTTTGGATTCCTGTATTTTGGAGCTTTGTTATTAGGAGTATATATGTTTATGATTG
>NW_022935167.1:0-321 GCF_012274545.1 Fukomys damarensis | reverse complement strand
GCAGAAAAGCAAATTTCTCCTTTTCAATCCCAAGGCCCCTGCAGCACAGGAGAAGTAGGGACCTGGGCATGTCCTCCAGGCATGAGTACCGGTGTCTGCTCCTTGCCTTTCCCTCTTCCCCCTTCCGTCCAGGCCCACGTGTAATCACAAGCAGTTGCCACACATGGAGGAGTCCTGATCGGGACAGGGGCCATGTGTCTGCTGTTCCCCGTCACAGCCCCAGGGTGTCCCCAAGCTGAGGTGTCCTTGGCCATGAGGCTCTGACCCTTGTCCATGCCGTATTCCCAGTGCAGTAGGACCTGGCCCTTCAGACCACTGAGC
>NW_022935166.1:0-236 GCF_012274545.1 Fukomys damarensis | reverse complement strand
CCTTTCTCAGCCTTCCAGGGGGCAGCTTTCGCTTTTCGTGAAAAATTTGTAAACATAATTTGTAAATCCTACCTGTGGCTCACCGTTTGAACAGCCCAGGCGGGCCACTTCTGGCAGCAGGTTATGGCTCTCCCTCCACACCCCTCCACCTGCCCGTATCCTCGGCCTGGGCGCGATTTTCAAAATCTCTAGGAAGCGGCCGGTGTGCCTCAGGGGCTGCAGTTCCTTCAAGCAGA
>NW_022935165.1:0-1025 GCF_012274545.1 Fukomys damarensis | reverse complement strand
ATTGCAGCTCAGGAGCTTTTATTGATTTTTCTTTTTCTTTTTTTTTCTTTCTTTAATTTCCCATGGAAAACTTCCAATACAATAGTAGTGTTGGGCTGGGGATTTAGCTCAGCCGTTCAGTGGCCTGCCTTGCAAGCTCAAGGACCTGAGTTCAATCCCCAGTACCAAAAAAACCCACCAAAAACAAAACAAACAAACAAACAAAAAAAACAAAACAAACAATAGTAGTGTTGAGAAAAGATGTCTTTGTTTTTCAGACTTTCCTTCCCATTGTTTTAGCTGCAGTTGTGTATAGTTGACTTCTATCAAGTTAATGAAGCACTCTTTATTCACTGAGAGTCTCAACATATACAAATGTTGAATTTTGTCAGATTTTTTTGCTAACAATGTCTTCAACCCTGGTACCAAGAAAAGGCTAGACTTAATGACAGATTGACATGGTTCCTCACACTTCTGTTTTATGAAAGAGAATTGGGGAAATTGTTAGTATTTCCCCTATAAATATTCAATATGTTCCCGATGGAATCCTTGAGAAAAAAATAATTTTTTGAAAAGTTTTAAAAATCTAATTTCTCAAAAAAATATAAAACATGATGCTATCTATTTGTTTAATGAGTTTTATCAGTTTTGTGGCTTCAGGGGGTATTAAACTGTTCCATGTTATTGCTTTCAATTTAAGGTTACAAAGTTGTTTTATTCATTATTTATTATACATTTAATATTCATAGGTTCAGTAGTAATGGTATCCGTTCTTTCACCATGATATTGGTAATTGTACTCTCTCTCTCTCTCTCTCTCTCTCTCTCTCTCTCTGTGTCTCTGTTAGTCAAGGAGAAGCTTAATGAATTTTATTGTTTTGATTTGCCCCAATTCTCTCATACCAATTGGAATTTCAGTTTGTTGGCTTCTTATTCTATGATTTCTGTATTATGCTGTGCTCTTTTAATTATGTTACATATAAGCTATTCTATCTGTATTTTCTTATCATATGTTTCTCTACTATTTTTTACTTCTCTATCAATTTA
>NW_022935164.1:0-275 GCF_012274545.1 Fukomys damarensis | reverse complement strand
ATCACTCACTTTCCTGTCCTCAATAAGGCATTGCAAAAGTCAGAGCATACTGTACATTTTCCTGTTACACTGTAAGAAATGGTTGCTCCAATGTTTAATACCAATTCTAATAAAATATGCTGTTGCAATGTTACGACAGAACATGGTGGCAGCAACTCTCCACAGAAGAAGGTTTGTAATAAGTGGCAGTCTCATGTGTGGCATATTGAATAAAATTGAATCATTAGTGGGAAAGACTGGGAAGTTCTCCTCCAATAGCAAATTGAGGTCAAACA
>NW_022935163.1:0-1187 GCF_012274545.1 Fukomys damarensis | reverse complement strand
TTCTTCTGGGCTCCTCTGAAGGAGAAAGCCTCTCTTCAGCCTGTTGTCTGTTGCTGTGGTGTTTTAATGCATCACCATCCTGTGTGAATGAGTGGTGTTCCCGTCCGCCCCAGGTGAAATCCCAGAGCTCAAGCTTCCAGGCTGCCGTGTGGCCCGGTCAGCGCCTGCTGGGCTGGGTTTTGCTGCTCATCTCTGTTACACAGCTCACTGGGACCCTGTTTCTGAGTCTCCCCTAAAGAACAGCGTCCCGTGAGTGAGATCAAAGGTGATGTCTTTGCTGGCTGAACACTTACAGTTTCCGGAAGTGTAGGTAGTGTAACGGGAAAAATTGGCACACCCTGGGGATTTCTTTAGGGCGTTGATAGACATTAGGTTTAAGTTTAATGTTTTGATCTCAGGACACTTCAGTAGATTTTCTTTTGAATGAGAGAATTGGGAATGCACAGGAGCCGTTGAGCTTCCCCATCCCATCCTGGGCGCTGCAGGGGCCTGGGCGAGTGCCCTCCTCATACTTGTGTGTCACACGCACATGCACAGTTTTTGGTGTGAGCCAGGGCTATGCCTGTTGCTCTCTTGAGGCTGCATATGGCGAGGTTCACTCACTCGCTCTTCCTGTGATCTCCAAGTGTCCCAGCGTCATTTGCAGAGTCACCATTCTTCATTTTTCCCCATCTGATAGTTGGGAGATGGTATTTTTTGTTTTCTTGACTGATTAACAGCTTGCATTTGGTGCCTGCTCCCTCACGAAGGGATCTGTGTTTGTCACTCACCCCTCCATTGTCCACCATGGGGTCCAGGGACACATCCTCCACAGTGCTCCTGGCTTCCGGCTGGTTTGAGAGGTGTGTCACTGCCTGGGTACTGGGAGCCCGTGGGGTTGGGCTGTGTGCAGTGCTGCAGGCCATTTCCAGGGAGTTCCACGGCCGGTATCCTCTGAGTCCTCATGCTACCCTGGGCTCTTAGACTTGGCCGTTGTGTCTGCTCTCTGATTGGTTCACGGCTTTGCCAGTTTTTCTGTTGTCATTTTTTGCTTCAAGTGGCCCTGTGTATGTTTTTAATATATTTGCATATGTTACATGTCTTTTACAGTTGTGTGCCTTGTGTGTATCGTGGGATCTTGTCCGTGTGTTGTATGTGGTAGGTATCTTGCCGGCCTGTTGCTTGTCTGACTTTATGTCTTTGGATTT
>NW_022935162.1:0-974 GCF_012274545.1 Fukomys damarensis | reverse complement strand
AAGGGGCATCAGGAGGGCACATTGGAACATGACCTAATGCTTACATTTGCAAATTTATTATGGCGTGCTGGGAGCGTACGTATTGGAAAGTTACCTAAAGCATTTAAACAATTAATTCTTCTTCTGATTTTTGCTAACTAAGATGTATGGCTATCTATATCCATTATAATTAATTCCTATATCAGCTATAACTAATTCCTATATTCATTGAATTACATAAAAAGAAGCTCATCTTAAAAAGAGGAACAGAAGCAGGGTGGAGATGTCCTAAAAGAGGAACTGCAATTGTCAAAACACAGAGAAACTGCCACATAGAATGGAATCTTTCAGAAAGGAACTTTTGCATTTACTCTATTCTGGGTAAGGGGCATGGAGCCCACCGTGACCTGGAAACTTGGTCCTCACAGTATCAGATACTTTGTAAATAATTGCAATATTTTAATAAAAAATTGTTTCTTAGGAGATGAGTTGAGAGATAGGTTAGCAATTGTAAATATATTCTTTTAAGATCATAATACAAAATGTATTTACCATTTACTCAAATAATTTTTTTATAAAATTTTATTTTTATAGAGGTGCTTTATATTTTCGTTATTAATATTAACATGTAGTACATACAAATAAAAATGATAAAGTAAATTTTAAAACTAAATAATGAAGCTACATAAATTAGTTTCTAATGATAGCTATCTTTTCTGCAGAGTAATGCAGGCTAGAACAGTTAAGTAGAATATAGAATCCTCAGTTGAAGACCTAAAATTAGTAAAATGATGTGTTTTTCTGTTGATATGTACATCTAGAGAAACAGAAAAGTAGTTTTGATTTGTGTGCCTTGCTATTGACATAGTAAGTTCAACTAATATTAGGTGACAAAATGACTATTTAAAAATAATTATGACAGAAAATTGTACTAAAGATTTCAAAAATTTAAGTTCATGGAAGTGTTGCGCAGAAATATGAGTTGCAACATATGA
>NW_022935161.1:0-222 GCF_012274545.1 Fukomys damarensis | reverse complement strand
AGCTAAATCTGCAGCCCCCCTTGTGTCTTTTTAAAGTTTTTTTATTTGTACATATTAGCAGTTCGCAATGATTATAGTCCTCGTGGGGAGTTGGTACATGTACATAACACATCTTAATTCTTTTTATCCCCTTCCCCTCCTCTCCCTGTCCCCCTCCATCTATTAATCTCCTTCCCACTGGAGAAAGATCTGTCTATCTGCCTACTTTATCTATTTTTTATT
>NW_022935160.1:0-227 GCF_012274545.1 Fukomys damarensis | reverse complement strand
AATATTATTTCCCAAACCAGTGCCATGGAATTTTTCTTCTATGTTTCCTTCTAGTAGTTTCAGAATTCAGTTTCAGGTCTTATATTTAAGTTTTTAAATCCATTTTGAGTTGAATTTTGCATATACTGTGAGATAGGTTTAATTTTATTTTCTGCATGTAAATATTGAATTTTATCAGTGTAATTTATTTCTTTTTTTACAAGTCAACTATATTTATTTTTTAACTT
>NW_022935159.1:0-296 GCF_012274545.1 Fukomys damarensis | reverse complement strand
TTCCTTTTCCACTAATTTTACCTGAGGTCATGGGGTTGGGGGTCTGTTGACCTGATTTGGTCAAGTTTTTATCTGTGAACCATTCATTGTGAGGACAGGGGGACCAATATTCTTAGCAGCTAAATCGGAATCGCTTGACAAGTATTGAAACCTTGGTATATAAGTTCTTGCACCCCAACCATATAAACTGAGAACTTGCTACAAAAAGAAAGGAAACAGGGATGTGATGTAGATAAGAACAGTAGTTCTTTCACAGTGTACCGGGCACTGGTTGCAAAGCCAAGCCAGACACTTGA
>NW_022935158.1:0-356 GCF_012274545.1 Fukomys damarensis | reverse complement strand
TCCCTAAGGTGGATGTGATCATTACGTATATTTAAATTGTACAAACATAATTAATAAAATAAATTTCATATTATTCTATTTTGTTTTATGCAATACTGCAATTTCAAATCCACACATTCCCTTGATTTATTAGATGATTAAGTCAGACATTTTCTTCTTATCTCAGGTAACATCTTCCTACATCTAGTAAAACTGAGGAAATAACTTTTTTAAAAAAAATTTTTTTTGGTTCTGGAGATCGAACTCAGGTCGTTGAGCTTGCAAGGCAGGCGCCAGAACCACAGAGCTAAATCCCCAGCCCTCATGAATTGGGAGCTCAACTTGCTACAGTTTAGGTCCTGCTTTGTTTTTTTTTT
>NW_022935157.1:0-248 GCF_012274545.1 Fukomys damarensis | reverse complement strand
TTTATTTTCATCTTTTCATTCTCTCACATTTTTTTCTTTTCCCTTTTTACTCTTTCCCTACCCTTCCCACCTTCCCTACACCTTTAGCTACTTTCTTCCCATTTCTAAATGTCAGTAATCTTAGAATCTTATGCATTGTTGCAGATTATTTACACCAGGGAAACTATTCAATATTTACACATGTATGACTTATTTATTTCACTTAGGAGTATATCTTCAATATGTATCCATATTCCTATGAATGAATC
>NW_022935156.1:0-248 GCF_012274545.1 Fukomys damarensis | reverse complement strand
CTGGTCCTGGTGCGGAGTGGGCACCGTGGAAACCTGAGTTTGCGTCCCAGTGGAGTGGGAGACGGGTGAGGCCTGTGTCCCCTGGGCCCTGCCCTCTTCCTGTGCTCGGGACTCCATCCCTTCATCCAGCCCGGAGCCGGTCAGGGGTGAGGGGAATGGGGGACTGGCTGAGGGAAGCTTGCCCATGGGGATGCGCGAAGGGTGTCTCAGCCTAGCCTGTTCTCTGTCACTGCAGCAGAGGACCTAAG
>NW_022935155.1:0-678 GCF_012274545.1 Fukomys damarensis | reverse complement strand
CTCAGCCGACAGGCACAGCCCTTCGCACATAGCAGTAAATCCATATTGAGTACCAGATAATGGATTCCATCCCCAGTGGTGAAAGGGAGAAGAAACTGTTGAATAAATGAATGATTAAATAAATCCTTACAGTTGTATAAGCTCTTAGAATGCATCAGAAAAAGATAATTGTTAAGAGAGTAGAAATTATGAGCAGTATCTTTTTAATTATTTTAATATGATTTTATTTTACAGTGAAAATAATTTGGGGGGCATTAGGAATTGAACTTGTGATCTTGCGCTTGTGAAGCAGTCGAGTGAAAAGTAATTTTAAAGAATACAAATGATAGAATTTTTGTTCTTGCATATATATTCAGATAATCTTTGTAGGGACTACAAATGGATTCTGAAAATTGCCATAATTTGTTTAAACATAAAACTTTTTGAGATTTTAGATTAGGAGGCCAAGTTTTTAGTATGTAAATATAGTTCACTCGTTTTACATTTCGTACTGCCACTGATGGTGGTGTATGCCTATAATTCTAGCACTCTCTGGGAGGCTGAGGAGGCAAATCACAAGTTTGAGCCCAGCCTGGGCAATTTAGTGAGACCCTGTCTCAAAATAAGACAGGGGTAGGCAGACTGAGGACATAGCTCACTGTGAAGGCTTTGCATTCCATCCCCATTACTTCCAAAAAA
>NW_022935154.1:0-261 GCF_012274545.1 Fukomys damarensis | reverse complement strand
TATGGCATTTGTAAACAAGACAGGAATAAGGTCAAGCAAAAGTACATACTTCCATCTCTCATTGGGATGATGTATAATTTTAAGGTAACCACGTTATTGATTTGGATATAAATAGGATTTTTAGGACTACCTCATAGAATATCCAAACCAAATACCTCAAACGTCTTAGATTAGAAATCCCACTTGACCAAGCTATTCCTCTGCTGGGTACCTTCCCCAAAGAATTAAAAGAATCATAGCACAGTGCTATGTGCTCACCCA
>NW_022935153.1:0-221 GCF_012274545.1 Fukomys damarensis | reverse complement strand
CAGCTGTAGAATCAACCTAAGTATCCATTCGAGGATGAATTAATAAAGAAAACATGGAATATATACACAGTGGGATGCGATTCAGCCACGTGAAAATAGGAAATAACTGCCATTTGTGGCAGGGTGGATGAACCCGAAGGACATAATGTCACATGAAATAAGCCATACACAGAAAGGTAAATATAATATATAGGACCCTAAAAGTCAACCTCACTGAACTA
>NW_022935152.1:0-207 GCF_012274545.1 Fukomys damarensis | reverse complement strand
GGCAGGAGGCAACCACAGATGTCCTGAGGCCCATCTCTCGGCTGGCTGACTGGCTAGAGACTGCAGTGCTTCATGCGCAATGGTATGTGCGAGGGCTATGTGAGCTCCAGAAACAAGCTAGGTCTTTGAAGGGAGGCAGGGAGTGTGAAGGAGGACTGAGATATCAGAAACCCGTGGGTCACCTGGGGGACTTTGGCCTACTGAGTC
>NW_022935151.1:0-211 GCF_012274545.1 Fukomys damarensis | reverse complement strand
CAACTGTGTGATATGTTGAAATCAATATTATCTTATTCTATAAGAAAGCACTGTTACTTTGAGAAGTGATTTGAGGGGCCAGGGATTTAGTTCAGTGGTTCTACTTCTTGCCTCACAAGCACAAGGTCCTGAGTTTGATCCCCAGTAAAAAAAAAAAGAATAAAAGAAAGAAAATAAATGATTTGATGTGTTTGAATAGGCACACTTTAAT
>NW_022935150.1:0-1919 GCF_012274545.1 Fukomys damarensis | reverse complement strand
TTTCATTTCTCTGCGATTGTGTTTTGAGGCCGGGGTGATCCGATGCACTCTTTCTCCAGTGTTCCTGAACTCCTGGGGCTCCACCCGACAAGCCTGAGGTGACTGACCCATCAACGGAAGAGCTGGTGGAGCAGTGGGAGGAAAACAGTGGCCCAGTGAGAGTGGCACCTCTGCTGAACTGCAACCACGGTAAATTCAAAATCAGAGGGGCCAACCAACTTTGTGCCTAGAAAGCTTCTAAAATCTAAAGCGGAGATGAAGGAAGAGAAATGTGTAGAAGGACTGTTTGTCAAGCTATTTTTTTTTTTTTTGCATGTAGTATTTTGTATAATTCTAGCAAATCTGCAAGGAGATAAGTTCAGAGAAGCTAAGAAATATAGCCAAGAAGACCCCTTGAATGAAATCACAATTTGAACGCAGATCTATCTGATCACAGAAGCCTGGTGTTTTCCACAGATCCCCCTCACTGACCTTGTTCAGGTCAGCTTTCCCCAGGCAATCCACAGTCTCCTAAGAAGAGAGAAGCCACCCAGGGACTCCATATCCAGAGGTCACCTAGGAAGTCACTCCAGAGAGCTTGGGTTTGGTCACCATTTGGTCTGTTAGAATACTATACAGCGGAAAGACATTGGGAATGTGAAGAACAAATGCTAACCATACAAAAGAGAGTGAGGCCCTTGCCATCTGTGATGTCCAGACACTATAGGGATTCAGGGAGGCAGAGTTGTCTCCAATCAGGAGAAAAAGAAAAATTTCTTGGGAAAGATTGAAAAGACAGTTCAAGTTGAGGGGAAGGATGTACAAAAGTGACCCTGCAGAGGGAAGTAACAAAATGAGGCTGCAGTGGCTCTCCTTAGAATAATGCATGCAAGACCGGCGTTGGGCCGGTTTCTGGGCATGTAAGCGTAAAACAGTTCCCTACATTAATATGAAACTTTTCCTGCACAAGAAGAATGGCCTGTGGCGTCTAGTCTGCTCTGCACAGTATGATTTTGCTGAATTTCTGCTTTCCAGGAATCTGGAACTTTGGTACGTGCTAGGCAGAGATGCCTGTGCAACCAGTATCAGTGCCAACCTTGGATTTTGAGTCTCTGATGAGCTTTCTGATAAAACTTCATGCTTGTTGTCACACTTGTTGCTGAAGGGACTCATGTCCTCTGTGAGATGACACTTAGAAGCTTGTGCCTGGTTTCCTTCAGACGTCACCCCAAACACCTTTTCCCTTGGCTGGTTTTGCTGTGATGAATCTTAGCCATGAGTCTTGTCATCTGTTGAGCATTGTGAGTACTGGCAAATCAAAAACCTGCGGGTGGCCGTGGGGACCTCTGACCCAGGAAAACAAAGGTGTGTTGTGTGATTAAAGACTAACAAGGTCAGACTGCAGTGTAAGTGCAGTATAGGAATGAAAAGCCAGAAACATAGCCTAGGGTCATATTATGAATAGTCTTAACTTGCCAACAGTTTTTCATTTTTGGTTCATACATTCCATCTTGGTTAGAGAACACATTTTGTATGATCTTAACTCTTTTCAGAATGTTTTAATTCCTTCCCATTATGACTCAGGCTATGACTTCTACTAGTGAATGTTCCTTGTTTAAATGGAGAAGATGATATATTCTGTTCTTGCTGGCTGAAGTGTTCCATAAATATCACTGGCTGAAGTGTTCCATAAATATCAGTTAGATCTTGTTGGTTGATGGCTTTTGCTCAGAAAAGAGTTTTGAGGTCTCCAACCTAAATTGTGGATTGGTCCATTTTCCTTTCAATTGTATCATATTTTATTCTATTTTGAAACTTTTTTGTTAGGACCATATACATTAAGACAGTTATATCTTCTTGGGGAGTTTTCTATTTTATCATTAAGTGGTTAGTGTTCCTTTTTATTCCTGGGAATATTTCTTACTGAGAAAACTTTCTTT
>NW_022935149.1:0-975 GCF_012274545.1 Fukomys damarensis | reverse complement strand
TTTCCAGTACCTGCTCAGTGGCTAACATAGTACAATCACTCAGACGCAAAGGCAGAGACAAAAGAAAATAAAAAGATCCAGGAGCAAGAGGAGGAGGAACAGAGGGGAATGCACATCAAGGGGCAAATCACAAAGAAAGGAAAAATGCACTACTTCTAAATACCTAATGTACTGGTGAGAGCAACAGCAGAAGGTAAGAATAATCAGATGTAAAACTTATGATCAGACTGTAATATTCAGATCATGAAAGAATTTCTCAGCCTAAAAATATACACACATGCATGTGTGTGCAGTCATTTAGTTTTCTCTGACAGTACTGGCTTCCTTTGTTCCTCTCATCTCAACATGTCTAGGGAAGAAGAAAGTCTATGGAAACTGTGACTCAAAGTAACGTGGAACACAGAAAATGTTGAAGGGCTGCTCTCAGGATAATAATCGCTTGTTACCCAGTTCCTCTCTGCTTCGTGGTCATAATAAATAGACACTGATTGAAAACATCCTGGAAACCTAATTAACTTTTTCTTAAACTGTTTACTTTTTCGTCTTGATTTGTCTTCTTCAGTAAATTTCTGGTTGGTCTTAATGCTTCACTCTTGCTGAGTGACACAAACCTTGCCTGATCTTCTAATAAGACCAAAGAGTCTTATGAGCCGCCTTCTTTCTAAATAATGGATCCAATAGGCATGTCAAGGTCTCAGAGAGTACAGTACTGTGCTTACTCTCAGGCAAAGACAGCCTTGGCTAGATGCCTTGACGGTAAGCGTCCTCGTGTATTACGTAGGGAATTCCCTTTGCCTCTGTTGGCACATTCTCCTTCTCTATAAATGGTGCAGAAGAAAAAAAAATCATTACTAGACTTTAAATTTGCAGTGGAAATACAGATGTCTAGAGGTATCATACAGGTAACTAGATGAGGAAGGATGCTATAGGCCTCGTGCCAACAGGAGAAGGACACCTCCCACCCCCAAAAGGGAT
>NW_022935148.1:0-384 GCF_012274545.1 Fukomys damarensis | reverse complement strand
TTTCCTCACCTAAAGAGAGGATAATTATAGGATTTGCACACTGAGGTTGCCATAGTAATTGGAAGGATACAGCCCAGGGATGTGCCTAGTACGACGCCTGCCTGTGAACAACCTCTAACACATGTCATTCTATTCATAACAATAAGCTGTCTACAAGTCCTAACGTCAATGTCAATGTACATATGAGTGGCCAAATATTGTTTGGGGCTAATAAAGAAAGCAAAAGACTTATGATAAACCAATCTCCTTTCCTTGAAGTGTTTGCCTTAAGTATGGAGAATTGGCCAGCATTTATTCTTATAGGTGAGGTCTCCCAATTTGACCATGCTGTAGCCAAAGGATCTGTAAGAAAGCAATTCTCCTGACTCATCCTTACATTTTTTT
>NW_022935147.1:0-224 GCF_012274545.1 Fukomys damarensis | reverse complement strand
AGAGAGGGGGCAGACGCCAGGACTCGGGGGCTGGGAAATGAGCACTGTGGCTCGCAGCCAACCTAAGGAGAAGCGTGCACAGGAGCAGGGCACGTGATGTGTTTTTCAAAATAAAGGTGATCTGTGTGTGGTTATCCTTCAGAAATGGCTCATCCCAGCCGATTCATGACAACCCAAACTTAGAAAGGGATAAATCACGGCAGCTGAAGGATCACTTTGAAAAA
>NW_022935146.1:0-396 GCF_012274545.1 Fukomys damarensis | reverse complement strand
TGGCTGTGAAGGTGGATACCTGTTCCTACCCTATGATCCAGTGGTAAATGCCCAAGTACACTGGATTCATGAGAATTATTCATTCCATGGCTTTCTGACCCAGCCTGGCACACTAAACAAAAATAAGCATGTACATTGCCAAATACTTTACAGAATCAGAAATTTTAAAGAAGCCTACAATGAAGACATGATCATAAATAAATGTCATTTGTGTCTTGAAAATGAAAAAAGTATAAACCCCTTATATGTTGATGAATTAAAAATTATAGTACATGGAATCTTTTTCAGTCATTCAATTATTTAATTCATTATGAGGATATAAATCATAGCAGGCAATTCTGATCAAAGCGTAAGAAAGCCCAGATCTTTGCTGTTATGGCTGTGTCTAGATGTCCC
>NW_022935145.1:0-360 GCF_012274545.1 Fukomys damarensis | reverse complement strand
TTTTTGGCTCCTTTGTAGATAGCTGAGTATGTCAGGAGTTGTTTCTGTATCTTCTAATCTGTTCCACTGATCCTTTGCCAGTACCATGCTGCTTTTATCATAGTGGCTTTGTAGTATAATTTCAAGTTGAGGGTTGTGCTACCCCCTGCCATGTCTCTGTTGCCTAGAATTTCTTTTGCTATTTTAGGTCTCTTCTGATTCCAAATGAATTTTGGATTGTTTTCTATAGTTCTATGAAATATACTGTTGGGATTTCAGTAGGATTGCATTGAATTTGTATAGCAATTTTGGAAGTATAGCCATTTTCACTATATTGATTCTTCCTACCCAGGAACAAGGGATGTCTTTCCTTTTTTTTTT
>NW_022935144.1:0-792 GCF_012274545.1 Fukomys damarensis | reverse complement strand
AAAAAAATAAATGCTTTGTATGTATTTATATACATGTAAATATATTAAAGTTAATAATAGCTATAATATTTAAAATATATTCATAAGTCAATGCTGAAGATTTTGAAAAGTAGTTTTTGTACAGGTAAATAAATGTAGGCATTTTAGTTATATATTTTGTAAAATTATCATATGTAAAAATTATTTTTCCTGAAATATCATCACATATATTTGGAATTGAGTGCCATATCTTTAATGGATAGATTTGTTTCTAATTAGAAATGGAAGTGTTGGAGCAACATATCTAGTCATTGACAAATGGTAAAAGTTTAACATTGGAAGAGATTAGTAAGTCAGGAGCCGAACACGCTGATGTAATAGAAGTGTCAAAATAAAAATGAAAGGGATTCTCTTTTTCTCGCTAATTTAGAGACCTGGCAAATGATTTTTGGAAAGTGATAGTAGCTACCATGATTAAATTGAACTTTTTAAAGAAAACCCACCATGGTGACCTGTTTTTAACCCTTCCATTGCCTGAAGTTATACAGGACTAGAAACAGAGGAAACTGCTAGCGTAAATTAAGAATTACAGAATCACAACGTTCAACTAATTTTCCAAAATTCAATTGAATTTATTTCCAAATAGATATCCCATGTATCTTTATCTACATCTTTTACAGTCTTAGTTTGTGTGTATATGTAATATTACGCACTATACATACTCAGTATGTATATTTATATGATATACATACTATGTAAATAAATATATACATATATGAAATGAGTTTATATGGATCTATATCTACCCATCTA
>NW_022935143.1:4352-7998 GCF_012274545.1 Fukomys damarensis | reverse complement strand
TCCAAATAGCTGGGTGTGGTGGCACACACACCTATAATCCCAGGGGAGATGAGGCAGGAGGATTGTTGGGAGGTTGAGACCAGACTGGGCTACACCGAGATCCAGGACAGTCTGAACTACATAGTGAAACCCTGTCTCAAAAAACAAAGCAAAACAAGACAAACAAGCAAAAAAAATCCAAATAATCCTAATTTCTTTATTTTTTTTCTAGTTATGAAAATGGAAGAGTAGTACACAAACTGAATTACATTAAACTATGTAAAATAGAAAATAAATTTCCCATAAGCTTCTGTCTAAATTAAAAAAAAACAATAACAACCAGCTCACACACACACACACACACACACATTGGGGATTGAACTCAGGACCTCATGCTTGCTAGGCGGCGAGTTTGAGCACTTTTAGATTTTTGCTTTCTATATAGTTATATTTACAAACCATTTCATATTTTCCAGGCACCCTTTTAATTTCTATATATCCCTTGAAATCTTAGAACAATTTTATGATGTACATGTGTTACTACTTTTTATTTTTATGGAGTTGTTAAGTGACTTGTTTAGGAGATGCAGCTGAAACTAGAGGAGCTAGGATACAAACCCAGGCAGTCTGGTTCCAACTTCTTCTTTACTTATGTACACTATATTGCTTCTCTTCTTGTATATATGGATTTTTTTAGGAAAAATAAAATTATGCTATGCGTTTTTTTTAAGGAAAAATAAAATTATGCTATGCATAGTGTGTTAATATTAGTTATTTTTATTTAATCATAAAATTGAAAGGAATTCTAAAACTATATTTGCATTCTCTTTATTATAAAGTACACTTATTAAACAGTAGTTTTCTTTCCAAAGAAAACAATTGTACAGGATAAAAGAATAAAAGAATCGATAGAATTAATAATAAAAAAACTATCAGCAATTTTCAGAACCTTAAGTCTTCATATTGAAAACACATTTAAAGTCAGTATAAGAATTTAACTTTGAGGGCCAGGGATTTAGCTCAGCGGTTCCACTGCCTGCCTCACAAGGGCAAGGTCCCAAGTTTGATCGGTACCAAAAAAGAAAGAAAGAGAGTTTAACTTTGAAAAAATCTTATGTCTTGGTTCAGAGTATAATAATTTGAAATAACTTACGTAACCAAGACTAATTGACCAGGAATGTGGAATTGCTTATCCTGGCATTAAATTCTGTTTCTTCTCATACAGATCTGAATTTTTGAGAACTTAGAAGAATTTGACCTCTTTGAAAATAGAATCTGTCAAACTATGTCTTAGTTATTTTTCTTGTTGCTGAGACGAATTACCCAACACCCAAAGTTAAAGGAGGAAAGGTTTATTGCAGCTCACAGTTTGTAGAGGTTTTAGTCCATAGTCACTTACCTCCAAGGCAGGGTAGCATGGGAGGGTAACATCACAGAGGAGAAACATTCTGTGACAAAGCAGGGTAAGCAGAAGGCAGCAAGCTTGCCTCACTTTTATCCCTTCCAGCTACCGGCCTTCTAGACAGTGCCACTCACACCTGGGGTGGGCACTCTTAATCCCAGCATCACACATCCTAGATCCCAAAAGGCCCCACCTATGACCAGTGAAGCTTTGGGGCAACATCTAGATACAAGCGATAAGAATATGTAGCCCTCTGAAGTTTAAGCGTCAGCTAGTTGAAGGGGAGCGCTGAAGTTCAAAGAAGTGGATGTACTAACAACGAATCATAATCAGCAGAATTAGTTTTTTTCTTAAAGCTTACTTTTATTATATGCCTTGTTTATATGCTTAATAGCAAGAGATATTTTCTTTAAGAACTTATGTGCCTTGACCTGTAAAGCTTTTAAGGGGTTTTAGCTTTTTATAATGACAAATTTAGATAATCTCATATTTTTTTGTTTCAGACCAAGATGATCAACTTGTCCAGTAGTACTATTTCAAAAATAGCCTCTCCTTTCCTAATTATAAATTCCTTCAATTTATTTTTTATGTAGATACTGTAATATGATAATAACATAGTAGGCTGTAATAACATGGTAGGCTGAGTAAAAGCTTAATACCTCTGCTTTATATGTCCTTTGGATGTCTTTCTGTGATCAGAAGAGGTGGAGGTCTCTAATACTAACCTGCATTCCCTGAATTTTCTGAACATTATATGGGATGTGTTTGGTTTTTTTCATGGTGCCTGGGATTGCACCCAGAGGTTTGCATGTGCTAGGTAAACACTACCGCTGAGCAAACACAGTTGGGCCTTTTGATATTGCAGAGATAAAGGTGGAACATTCCAAATGAGTACCTCACTCTCTGCCTTATCTTTCCTAGCAGTTGTTTCTTTTGGTATTTAAATATGTTATTCAATCTTCCTGGCTTTCCTGAACCTGAAGTGGGAGAAATATCCCTTTCATTGAGGTGTAGGCATAAGGATGAAAAACAAGAAATAATTTGTTTTAGGCAAGCAGCAATTATTGTCTGTTGTTTACCAAGTATTATGGTTTGATTATGGCAAATAAACTGATCAATACAAATTAGTCCTCTTTACAATCCAGTCCACCCCTGGCCTCCAGTGAGAGAAGTAGGATAAACCTAGTTATAATGCAGTGTGTAGTGGTAGTCAATAAGTGGAAGAGGAGACTGAATAGGGGTTTAGGAAATACGTTGTGGAGATGAAAATGATCTAAGCTTGTTACAGTTGAGTGAGCCATAATATCATGCAGGTTCTTGTGTACTACAAGGCAAGAATTGCCATGCATACACCTCAGTGTATGTAGTTAAGTAGCTACATTTATTGAAGATCACAGGACAGTAGAAGGAACAGGGAGAAGAGTGAAGGGTAAAAGAGACTCATGTATCGAAGAAGAAAAAAAAAAGGGACCTGGTAACTTAGGTTACAATTTCAATGTGACTTGAATATGATTTTAGGGATGAGTGTTTTTCAATTGTCCCCATATGTTACTCATTTGCCAGAGCCATCAGTTATTTTAGGGTAAAACTTAAGAAATAATTTAGAAAATGTTTCAATTTGAAAATGTTTCAATTTTAAAGCAAAAATTCATTGGTGTACTATGAAGTTATTTATATAGTTTGCATATTTATTGTAACTTTATGTGAATGAAGGTTCATTAATTTTGCTTTAGGACATGGCTGGTATGTCTTCTTTAATAAACAGTAAATCGGCTTGTAATGAAACAGCTGAAATTCCTAAGGGCAGCAGAAACAAAACTAATTTAGAAAGGAAGAGAGCAAATGAAAATGAACTTGAGCAAGATGAACCACCAGCAGAGAAAGGTAATAATATTTCAGCTCTGGCAGTAGGCTTTTAAGAAAGCTAATTCCTAAACCAGTAAATAGAAAAGTTGTGAATAGGAGGAAACTTCTTTAAGGAAGCATCTTTTAAAACATTGTCATAAGTTTTTTAAGTTAACTGTCTGGTGGATGGGTATATTTAAATTTTTTTAATTTAAATATTTTTAGATATTAATGCTTTTATCATTTTATTTTGCGTGCCTATTTTCACTCTGTATTCATAAAATTGTTAAAATCACTTTCATAGCTGGGTGTGGTGTCACAGGCCTACAATCCCAAAACAAAAGAGGCTGAGGCAAGAGGATCACTGAATTCAAGGCCAGTTTGGGCTACTTAGTGAGTTCAAGGCCTGTCTGAACTGCA
>NW_022935143.1:0-4192 GCF_012274545.1 Fukomys damarensis | reverse complement strand
TGTAGGTTTACTGATTTCCACCACAGAAGAAGAATTTTCAAGACATGTCAGTGAGAGGCATAAAAAAGCTTAATGAGGAATTTAAAAAGTACACACAGAATGGAGTATAGGCCTTCAAGAGAGACGTGCATTATAGTTAGGGGCTGGGATCTTTATGTTCATTTGGTGTCTTCAAGATGGGTGGGTGACCTAGAAGTGTATTCTTAGTGCCTGTTAGACTAGGCATTTGGTGGTCTGTGTTAGAATGCAGACCATATACATGTGTTTGTGGCAGAGATATACCGCTGTTTTCTGAGGTGCTCTTTAGAGTCTAGTATTCGTCTCTTCAGGTTATCTAGCGTTCCACAGTAAGACTGTCCATAGCTTGCAGGTCCTGGGTTATCGGAAATAAACTTCTTAAAACGCTTCTCTCGGTTTTGTAGACTATGGCCTCCTTTTATATTATACTGTGCTTCTGAAACATTATAGTGTCCTGGACCTGGGACATCTTTTTCAATAGTGGAGACAACAGTAAATGTACTTTCTCTGGCAGTCAAAGAAAGAAATGGTGCATAGCCATCTGCAGCCCTCCTCTTCGCGACTGGGACCTGATAGGTAAGACTGGTCCTTACTTGATCTTTTTTGTTTTGTCTTTTGAGTGAGTTTCTTGCAAGGGAAAAGCTTCTTAGTATCTTTTGTGTCTTGAAGCTGCACTTCATCCTAAAAATACAATTTTAAAGTTACGGTTTCCCTTATCTTCCTTCTACCTATATATTTATTTCTTCTATGCTAGCTAAGTATTACTCAGGTAGCTACCATCAATTTGCTGTACCTTTTGCTAGCTCTGTTCCTAATTTGTGAAACTAGTTTTTATATGACTGGGTTTATAACACATTTTGCAACCTGTTTTTTTTTTGTCAATAGCTAATTTTGGTTTTACAGTAGGTTTATTTTCATGTATGAATATTAGCTTATAAGGTAATGTTTTGATTTTACCAAAGTTTGCTGGATTAATAACAATTTTCCTATTTTTCAAAGGATCTGTATTTGTTAACTCATTTATCACCAAAGACCAAAAGAAAAGTGAAGAAATACAAAAGACCATTTCAGAAGATGAGGACGATATTAGAGTTTTACAAGAAAAGAATAGAGAGCTGAAAACACTTGTACTTATCATTGAGAGTAAACTTAAAAGGGAAAAGGAGGAGAAAGACAAACTGTACTTCTCATTGAGAGTAAACTTAAAAGGGCAAAGGAGGAGAAAGACAAATCAGATGAACAGATTGTTTGTTTGCAACAGCAACTTTCCTGTTCTGAAGAACTGCAACAGCAACTTTCCTGTTCTGAAGAAAAGAGTTTAACTTTAAGTAGAAAGGTCCAACAAATTCAGGCAAATTATGACAGCATAATTGCTGAAGTAAGTGTGCAGAAAAATATACTTGAAGAAAAGAGTTTAACTTTAAGTAGAAAGGTCCAACAAATGAAGGCAAATTGTGACAGCATATAATTGCTGAAGTAAGTGTGCAGAAAAATATAAAACAAGAACCGGAAGAAAAGATCATGAAATTGTCAGAGAAGATAGAAGTTGCTACAAGAAACATCACAAGCAAATTTTCACAAATAAAATTAATACAAACAAAAATAGATGAACTGCGTTCACTTGATTCAGTTTCTCAGATCTCAAACATAGATTTACTCAAGCTCAAGACTCAGTCAAATGGTCTAGAGGAAGAGAATTTGCCAGACATACAGTTAAACCTTTCAAGTAATAATTTTTTGGCAAGTAAGCAGGTTAAAGAATATCATATTCAAGAACTCAGTAGGGAGAGTTCTTTCTACTCTAGTATTGAAGCCATTTGGGAAGCATGTAAAGAAATGGTGAAGGCCTCCTCCAAAAAAAGTCATAAGATCCAGGAACTACAACAACAAATTGAAAAATTACAGGCGGAAATAAAAGGTTATAGGGATGAAAAGTGTGTACTAAAAGTAAAGCACAGAGGGCTTGAGAATCAAGATGACCTACAAAAAGAAAGAGAAAATCTTATACAGCAGCTGAAAGAAGAACGGCAAGAGAAAAATGCTAATCTTAATGTTCAAGGACAGCTTGTAGTTGAAGGAAAGAAAGCACTTTCAGAGCTGACACAAGATGCTATTTGTTATAAGGCAAAAATAAAGGAACGTGAAAGAACCCTAGAGACTCAGAAAGAAGAGTGTAGTCATTTAGCTAAGTTAGAGCAAGACATTTTGGTAAAAGAATCCGTCATCTTAAAGCCAGAAGAAAATCTGAAGGAATTTCAAGCAAATCTTAATGATTCTATCAAAAACACCACAGATTTAAATGAAAAGGAAGTTAAGTTGAAAGAAGAAATCACACAGTTAACAAGTAATTTACAGGATCTGAAGCATTCACTTCAATTAAAGGAAGAGGAAAAAGAAGCCAACAGGCAAGAAACAGAAAAGTAAGCTCCATATTTTAAAAATATGTATGCCATTCATTTTTCTATGTAGTCCTTAAGCAGTTAGTTTAGTATAACTTGTTAAAATGTGTGTATATTGAGTGAAGAACTTGAACTTTGCTCATATAAACCTTTAGAAACTAATGTTACACACAAAGATCTCCTTTCAAAATAATCACATGGCTGGGTGTGGTGGTGCATGCCTGTAATCCCAGCACTCGGGAGGCTGAGGCAGGAGGATTGCTGTGAGTTCGAGACCAGCCTGGGCTAGGCTACATAGTTCCAGGTCAGTCTCCACTACATAGTGAGACCCTGTCTCAAAAAAACAAAACAAACAAACACACAAAAAATCACATGAAGCTCTTTCTAAAGCATTCATTCTGTTTGCATATTCAAAATTTGTGAAAAAAATAATTTTGTAGATTGCCACCAGTCCTAAGTGGTTTTTGGTGTATCACTGTAGAAGAGTGTTTTATGTTTTTTAGATTGAAGGAGGAACTCTCTGAAAGCTCTGCTGTCACCCAAAATCTGAAAGCAGATCTTGGGAGAAAAGAAGAAGATTATGCTGAGCTGAACGAGAAACCGACTGATGCCAAAAAGCAAATCGAGCAAGTACAGAAATCGGTAGGTTATGTGAAAAGTTGTGTGGCCCTTCTCAGATGGGAAAGATCATTTCTCTTGTCTAGAAAGTTTAGGTGCTAATTTTAGATCTGACCAGAGCATTTATCAACTTTGTAATATTTCTTGATGAGAATAGTTATTTTATAAAAGAAAATTGAGCCAGCACAAGCAAACTGGAGAAAGCCAACCTCAAGAAAAATATGTGCCTTATGTGGGATTAGAATATTTCTGTGTCTGTTTTTTTGTTTGTTTGTTTGGTTGGTTGGTTGTTCTTCCTGGGTATTGAACTGAGTGCCTTTACCCTGAGCTAGATCCCCTAACCCTGTTTATTTTTATTATGAGACAAGGTTTTCCTAAGTTGCTGAGGATGGGCTCCAATTTGAGATCCTCCTGCCTCAGTCTCCCAGAGTGCTAAGATTACAAGTGTGTCTAGCATGCCTGTTTCTTTGTTTATTGTTTTATAAGTCCTGCTCAATTCAAATTCTTCAAAAAAAATAAAAGGTTAGCTTCTGTTGGAAGATAGTATTTAGGACAATCTGCAGTATGACTAATTATTTGTTTTTGAGACAAGATCTTGCTAAGTAGTACATGTTAGGCTTGAACTATGTAGCCAGGCTGGCATTTATCTTGCAGCATTTCTCCTGCTTCAGGCTTTGGAGTGCTGGCTAAGTTTTTATTAAATTTAATATCTCCAAATTTGCAATGTACAAAGTTGTATTTAGGGAGACAGAAATCCTTCCCACTTTTCCCAGCCATTACACATTCCTCTTAGGCATCATATGTTACTACTTTTTTTCTCTATACTTCTCCCTTCCTTCCTCTATGGTGTGCAGCTTCCTGGACTGCGTGACAACAACAGACCGAGCAAGGAGGACAAGACCCAGGAGGCGGTTGTTTTGGCTGCCTAACTGCCTGCCTGAGATCACGCGGCAGGCGGGCGCCCTCCCGGAAGACTGCTCCACAACAACAGATGGAGCAAGGAGGAAAACACCGTCTTTTCAGCTTCCTGTTTAAGACTTAAGGAACCAGAGAGACTCCATGTTGACCACCAAATGACCTAGAGACTGTCGCTCTCCCCCATCCCTTATAGGATAACTAATGATTAATTGTGAATTGTTAGGTAACTGCTTTGAAGT
>NW_022935142.1:0-210 GCF_012274545.1 Fukomys damarensis | reverse complement strand
GGGTAAATGCTTTTGAGAAATAAAGATTCTATTGTGACACGAAATTAAAGACCAAGTTGAAGTTCGCAATTTTTATAATTATGAAATCAATTAAGAAATAGTTAATCCTAGAAACAAAGGAAATACTGAGATTGAACTACTACTGACGAGTGTAATCACTATGTATTTCCAACACATACAGTACTAATAAGAAAGAATGTGTAACTGGAA
>NW_022935141.1:0-217 GCF_012274545.1 Fukomys damarensis | reverse complement strand
GTACTTTTAAAGTATACAGTACAGTTGCATTCATCATTGGAATCTTCTACCTTTACATGACAGGTCTTGGTTCTCATTTTTTTCCCATACCCCTGTCTTCCCTTCACTCCCTCCCCCCTCCCCTATTTAAAAAGACTTTGTTTCCCTTTTTTCCTTTTCTCATAATTTTTCTTCTCCCTTATTTTCTTTCTCCTACCCCTCCCACTTCCCCTACACC
>NW_022935140.1:0-274 GCF_012274545.1 Fukomys damarensis | reverse complement strand
CTGAAGATGTGTTGCAGTCCTGGCCCATTCTTCCAACTTTCTAGAAGTGACTTGGGTCTCTGTCAGCCTTGGCAACCCCATCTAAAGAACAGGAACTGTTTTTGCCTTTCCTATAGCACAGGGCTGGTATGAAGTGTGGGCGCTTTGTGAAGGGCTGTGCAGCGCGAGAGGGTTCCTGTAAGTTATTTACTCAAGGAAGCAGCATTAGGAACTCTTTCACCACACTTTTAGTGGGACCCCAGCCATCCTATCATTCGGGACCCACCTGCAGGGA
>NW_022935139.1:0-313 GCF_012274545.1 Fukomys damarensis | reverse complement strand
AAAAAACTAATGGTTCATTTGACTTGTTTCAGAGTTAAGGTCAGTCATTAAAAAGAATGCTAGACCAAGACGGAAGTGGCTCATGGATAAGAAAGAAGAAATTTTTTGTTTTCTTCAAACTCTGCTTAATTAAACAAGTTCGTTCTTGCTATGACTTTGTTATACTACAATACATCACCAAGCTCTCATTTGTGTGTAGGTTTGGAGGTTCCCTATTGGAAGAAAAGAATAAAGACAAGGAATTAAAGAGATGTATATTGTCATTACAACTCTGTGATGAATCTAAAGCTTTGGCTTTTCTTCGATTTGTCTG
>NW_022935138.1:0-544 GCF_012274545.1 Fukomys damarensis | reverse complement strand
TTGTAGAGCCCCAGGAGCCTGGCCATGGCCACAGACAGGGCCGATCGCGTGTCCCCCACCAAGGCGGCCCGGGGTGGACCAGACTGGCACACATAGTTGGGGACGGGGTCCTCCTGCCCGGTGAGGAAGGACATGGTCTCATGCAGGGCCCCATGAACTGAGTCCCCGGAGTTGCGGATGGAGAAGCCCAGAGTCAGGTTGGGCAGCAGGTGAGGGTTCCTGTTGATCTCCTCGACAGCAAAGACGAAGCACTGGGCCACCCGGTAGCCCCATCTGGACACGCTGAGGAGAGAAGCCCAAGGTCACAGTGGGCGGAGGGCAGATGGGGCGGGGCACAGTCAGTGACGCCTGTGTGCACGGCACACGCGGGCCAGGTGACAGCATACTTCCTCGTGAAGCCTGTGCGCAAACGCGCTTGGCAGCTTCATTCAGAAGATGCACAGGGGTGGGAGACGGGAACAGTGGAAACAGGGACAGAGTGTCGTGGAGAGGGCGGGAGGCACAGCACGGGCGACTGCACTGCGTGAGCATTGGTGTGTATTTT
>NW_022935137.1:0-416 GCF_012274545.1 Fukomys damarensis | reverse complement strand
GACTGACTCATTAACCATTTCTTTTCAGATGGCTGGCATATGGCTGGGGTGAGGTCTACCACAATGCAGGACCAATTGAACCTAAACAGTCTGCTCGATGCAGCCTGGTATGATTGTTAGCTCATTGCATGAGGATCTGCTGCTCATAGTTCTGCTAGATGAAGGACGAGCCGAGATTGTTCTCACTATGTGACGAATGGGTAGAAAATTGATCACGGCATGATGGCCTGTATGAGTGTGTGTCTCTGATTTGCTAAACGGTCCTCGTCCATCCACTGGATGCAGACTAAGGGAGTGATGCGCACACTGCATGGCTATCTCTTCCTCTTGTTTCTGTTGCATACGGGCAGGTGTGAGTGGGGCATTTCTGCAGTGCTAAGCAGAACACACCAGTCTGCCTGTTTGCACACCTGGAG
>NW_022935136.1:0-201 GCF_012274545.1 Fukomys damarensis | reverse complement strand
TACCATGGTTATCACACTGTATACAAAAGATTCCTCAAATCCAGCTGCTCATTAGAATCACTACAGATTAATTTAAAGTTATTAATAATTGATATCCACCAATACATTAGTTTTCTATTGCTGTTATAGTGAATTACAAAAAAAAAAATAAAAATTGCAACTCAATGGAACACACATGTTGAGCACTTCATACCTGGACTT
>NW_022935135.1:0-240 GCF_012274545.1 Fukomys damarensis | reverse complement strand
GTATATGGACATGCACCAGGGATTTAGCTCAGTGGTGCCACGTCCTGCCTTGCAAGCGCAAGGACTGGAGTTCCCTCTCTGGTACAAAAAACAAACAAAAAAAAGAACACAGCATAAAGTGTATGGACATGTAGAATGCGCACACAGATGTGTATAACACATATAGAAAGTTTATATACACCTCTCTATAAGGGATATATGTAGTACATAGTCGTGTGTAGACCGGAGTACAGTCATGCA
>NW_022935134.1:0-249 GCF_012274545.1 Fukomys damarensis | reverse complement strand
GATTTGCAGAAATTATGGATACTACCCTTTCTGGCCTTTCAGGTCTTTGTTTTGAGGGAGAAGATATTAACCTAAAAATGTTAAATAAGTTAATCAATCAAGCGTGAAGATAATCCCCCTCAGGAGTGGAATCAAAACGAGGATAAGCTCATGAAGTTGTCCTCAGGCTTCACTGTGCCTCAAAATCAGTGGATGGTATCTTAAATGCAGATTGCTGGTCTCCACCCTAGAAACCTCTGCTTTAATGGG
>NW_022935133.1:0-282 GCF_012274545.1 Fukomys damarensis | reverse complement strand
ATAGTTATTGATCATGTGAAATTGAACTTGAAGGTAAAATATTATTAAAAGCCAACACATAAAATTACCTATGACTATAAATATTAAGAAAAATTCATATTAAAACATAAAGATATAGGGCAAAATTAAAAGGTGAAGACAAATGAAAAAAGGTATTTTAATATCTTTATTCTTTTTATTTTGGACACTATCTTCTTTATGTATCAAATTTGATAAATTTCAACAAAATACTTTATGATATATTATATACAGTAATTCTATGAGTTAAATACAAAAAATCTT
>NW_022935132.1:0-203 GCF_012274545.1 Fukomys damarensis | reverse complement strand
ACCAGGAACTGATGGGAGTAAAGAGTTCCCAGTGCCACTGAGGAGACTTAGGAGGCTGCGGCATTCCACAGATTTTCCCAGTTGGAAGGATGGCGAAAAAGTCTGGAGGTGGAGGGTTATAACTGTTCAAAAGTCCTATAGAATAGCTTGGGAAATCACTGATGTACGTGAAAACCACTGACAAAGGCAAACTGGCTGCTACA
>NW_022935131.1:0-1084 GCF_012274545.1 Fukomys damarensis | reverse complement strand
AAAACAAATTCTCTAGATTTAAAACAAAAGTCATATGTGCATTTCCATGTTATTCTGTTATCTGGTATAACTTTATCCAAAGCCCCACTGGCATATGAGGTATCACTGTCTCTCATCGTTGGTTGTTGACTTTAGAGATTAAACAATTAGGAAATCACAGTCACCATTTGGTGGATTCCTTTGTCAGGCATCAAATGCTTCCCACTGCGTCTCCACTGGACCCTTTTTCTGGCATAAGCCCATTTAATGTGGCATGAGGACAGCCCAGTGTTTTGTCCACAGACCTCTCACAAGCTCGAGTAAGACTTGCTGTTACCCAGGTGGAAAATCCAAGTGTCATAGCTTCTTTGACTTTTGCTTCTGTTGTTTCCCCCATCTGCTAACTGGCGAGGCTTCTGCTGTAGCTCCACATCCCTGACATTTAGTTCAAAGCCTGGCTCACACCAGGGGCTCCGTGAATTTTTGGAAGGTGTCGAATGAGTGCATGAATGAGTGAGTCCAAAGGGCACAGCGCAGGGAACTGTCTGTGAACGCAGAGCAGAATGGGAAATTGAGATCAGTAGCTAGGAAATGTAAACCAGGCAAATATATCGGTTTATCGGATTTAAGGTACCTACTTAATCATATGGGCACTCAACTTCGTGATTTTAGGTGAAGACAAACATGCCCAATAGCGTAAGCTTAAATTCTGGATTTCCCCTTTGCCAAAATAATAACATAATAATTGCAAGAATGTACCCTTCCCTTCTTTGGAGGCCTCCAGTGATGTATGAACCTCCCTGTGGTTTGCTCAAGGTTGGCCTGGTCATGGCCCTGAGGATGCTGCAACGAAATCCAGCACAAATGTATTTGCTATGCTCTGTTGCTTCTGCATTCTAGGGCTTCAGTTGGCCTGTACAGTTCTTCACTGATAAAAATCACAAGATTCACATGATTTAACATCGGAAAGGGCCTAAAGGACTTTGCTTTTTTGATTGCTTCCTCATTCTACACCTAACAGATCAAAGCCGAAAGTAGTTAGGGTTCTTTAGGTACCAAGTAGCCAAGTGAGGACTTTTTACCTCCTATTCCATTGTTTCTTCAA
>NW_022935130.1:0-619 GCF_012274545.1 Fukomys damarensis | reverse complement strand
GTGTTTTGAAATAAAAAAACAACAAAAAATAAAAGTTGAAGGGTGGGTAAAGATTGATTTCATTCAATCAGTTGCCTTGAACTGGTTCAGACTAAACACTAGGAGAGCACTCTTGCCTGAATTCTTCACTGCTCCTTAGCTCACTCAAGTCCTTACCTAAACTACAAGGAGCTATATGACTTGGCCCTGGGTCCTCTCTGACCTTCAGCCCATTCCTACTCTTCCCCATTCTGCTGCATCCTAACCAGCCCCTTGCTTTTTCTCAAATATATTATGTATGTTCCAGCCTTAGGCTCTGAGCTTCTACCCCCTGACTCTTCCCTCGGATAGTGTTATGGTTTATATCTGGAACTCCCCCCATTTCTCATGCACTCATAGTAGGTGGGGCTTTGGGGAGGTGATTGGATCATGACAGTGCAATGATATTCATTAGTGGATTAGTCTACTGGGGGAATTTATAGCTAAATGTAACTTGGAAGGTGATTGGAGTAGGTGGGTCACGGGGGGCGTGGCCTGGAAGGGCCTTTATTTATCCCTTCTCTTCCCTTTATTGCCCCCTTCCCTTCCTTTGTCCCTCCCTCCCTCCCTCCTACCCTACCATGACCTCTTTTTTCTCTGC
>NW_022935129.1:0-219 GCF_012274545.1 Fukomys damarensis | reverse complement strand
TTCCAGAACAAGAAATTGAACTATACTATGTGACCTAGGATTAGAAGATGCTTCTTTGTGTAAGCACTTTATGAAGAAGTTGCTTAGCAAAATCAAGGGAGTGGTGGCAATGGCATGCGTTCCTTCCCATGATGGACACTGTTGCACCCATGGTTGTTTGAATTACGGGAACAAAAGGCTGGTCTCGATGAATCCCCACATTCTCAGAGCATGGCATGG
>NW_022935128.1:0-231 GCF_012274545.1 Fukomys damarensis | reverse complement strand
ATCAAAGTGATACTTACTTCCAGGAATGAATTTGGAAGTATAGCTTCCCTTTCAATTTCATTGCAAAGTTTGAAGTGTAATGGCAGTAGTTCTTCTCTAAATGTCTTGTATAATTCAGCAGTGAATCCATCAGGGCCTGGGCTTTTCTTTGTTGGTAAATTTTTAATTCATTTTCAATTTCACTGACTGTAATTGGGGTGTTTAAAATATTTTTATCTTCTTTGTTCAACT
>NW_022935127.1:0-572 GCF_012274545.1 Fukomys damarensis | reverse complement strand
TAGGGAGGCACTCACTGAGCTGCACCCATAGCCATCAGATTTCACTGCTGCACTTTTATATATTTTCTTACTAGGACAGGCCTCTCCTTTGTTGTTGTTTTTAGAAACTCCCTTGCTCCTTTTGACGTTGTTCCACAGGAATTTTGGAGTCAACACATTAAGGCTCCTAAAGAATTCTGATGACACTGGAGTTGTCCTCCCAGCAGGGGCTGCTTGGCCACCTGTGGTCAGCAGGTGCCACGCTGGGCAGTGCAGATTGGGACGGGGACCCCTCTGCGGCCTGGGCTGTTGGGCTGGGTCCAGATGGAGTTCCCAGGCTCCCTTCCCACAGGAGCCAGGTGTAGGTTTGTGTGGCACAGACCCCAAAGCCCTGGCCAGATGCCCCCTCAGCCCTGCTCTGGGCTCAGTTTCCTCCTTGGCCCCATGGGGTCCTGATGCCAGCTCAAGCGCTGTTGGCATCCAAGGAGAAGCCATTTCTCTACAGCTGTGTCGCTCACTCACCAGTGCCTTCGCCCACAGCCCGTCCATTGCCACGAGCTCACTGCCAGGGCCTCCTGCAGCCTCTCTGGGCC
>NW_022935126.1:531-1949 GCF_012274545.1 Fukomys damarensis | reverse complement strand
TTGCATTGGCTCAGTGAGCACAAGGGAATTCACAGTGGGCTTGCAGGGGTTAACACAATGCTGAGACATAGCAAGCAGAATGGGAATTTGGAAGAGAGATACAAGGATTGGAGTGAGCTACCAGTGTGAGCTTGGTGAGCAGGCAAATAGTAGGAAAGGAGGAAGGAGCATCTCTGAGAGGCAGGAGAGAAGAAAAGGAGCACTGCTTCCGAAAGTATAGAAAAGTCTACCCATGATATTGGACCTTACCAAAAACAGGACTATGTAGATGTCTGCAAGAGGGCCTGAGGCAGAGCACTTGGTCAAGAGTGAAGGACAACCCATGCAGACCTGGACCAGTCCCATGAGATGCCATTCACACCATCTTTGGAGTGTAACCACCAGAAACTGATGGGAGAAAAGTAGTCCCAGTGCAACTGAGGAGACATAGAAGTCTGCTTCAGACCTCAGAGCTTCCCAGGGGGAAGATAATAAGAAAGTCTGAAGATGGGTGATGATGTCCATCCTAGAATCCTGTGAAATACTTCGGTAACACTCTGACGTAAATGAAAACCACTGACAAAGGTACATTAGCTGCTACAATGCCTCAGTCTCTTTCAAAATTATATAAAAACGTCAACTACAGAGTGTCCACCCACCTGCTTTGTGACTTCGGAGATGTGGTCATCAGGATGGCACATGCCGTCCACCCAGCAACACCAGGAACTAGAGACAAAATTCCTCAGTTTCCAGCAAGCCTCCTCTCACTTGTTTCTCTACGCAGGAGCCACGAGATTAGCCTGAATGGATGGGTATGACATTAAGGCCCTAGGAGTATGCTGCTGTCTCCACATTTCCCTCAATCCACCCCTCTCTGGTAACCATGACCACAGTTTTGAACTGCCAACTCATTGCCATTATGATTACTGAGCTCTGTCATAGGCCAGACACGTACTGTGCACTCTGACGCTCTGCCAGCCTCTGTGGACACTGAGTTGATATCTGGGACTTTCAACTTTGCCTCACTGACTCTGATCCTACTCCTCCCAATACATATCCTCAATATCTATTTCCTCGCTCATAATTCAACTCCTACCCACCTCATGCAGATATTGAGACAGTATGACACATTTAACAGAAGAGTGGCCATGGCTCAATGAGTGGAATGAACAGAAGTAGCACAGACTGCCTAGCTTGCCCTGCCAAATGTCCCTATATGTGATATACTCCTAAGTGAAATCAATAAATCCCACGTGATTAAACACCAAATAGTTTCTCTGGTGTGAATAAACTCTAATAGTCCATAATTTCTCTTAATGACGAAGTTGACAATGTGAAGTAGGAGGAAAGGGGCTTAAGGTGTAGGGAAAGTGGGAATTGTAGGACAGAGGGAATATGCAGAAGAAAATATAGGATAAAATGATAAAATCGAAAAAAAA
>NW_022935126.1:0-426 GCF_012274545.1 Fukomys damarensis | reverse complement strand
CAATGAATATAACTGTCCTGTATACCTCAAAGGGACCAATAGACCCAAGAAGGAAAAATGAATGTCCCTAACTGCACCATGTTAAGATGTGAGGGTGTTTCACTTGGGAGAAATGAACATTCAGGTTGGACCCTACCACCACTGTTAGCAGAAGCAGGCCCATCTGAGGAAAACAAGGCTACCTGTGAGCTGGGTTCCTCACCTGAGAAACAGTGTCCTGCTCAGTTTGGTTATAGGACCAGTGGGAGGACCTTCTCAAAAGTTGGAGCTGCAATGAGGCCCATGGCCCAAGCTGGGGCACCCTTACCACTTCTCATCAGAGGAGACTCCAACTAGTAGCACAGTCCTTGTTTCCAGCCATTACAATGACCCAACCCTTCCTACATGAATGCAGCGGTCTGTACCAAGATTTCTCTGCAAATTCAA
>NW_022935125.1:0-242 GCF_012274545.1 Fukomys damarensis | reverse complement strand
TGATTCTCATCTCTTCCTCTTGGATTGCTCCCTTTACAAGGACGTAGTGATCTTTGTCTCTTTTAACTAGTTTTGGTTTGAAATTTACTTTGTCTGCAAATAAGATAGGTACCCCTGCTTTTTTTCAGGTTCTTGTCACATGAAGAACTGTTTTCCATCCTTTTACTTTCAGTATGAGCTTCTTTTTGAACTAGGTACATGTCTTGTGTACAGCACATTGTTGGGTTTTGCTTCTTATTACA
>NW_022935124.1:0-206 GCF_012274545.1 Fukomys damarensis | reverse complement strand
TTAGATTACAGATACTTTTGTCAAAGGAAAGAATTGTGGTTTTACAAACAAAATCAAAATTAATAGAGGTCCTTTAATCTTTAAAGGGATTCTGTCCTCAAAGCTGTGACTATTTGTGGAAAATTGTTTTTATTGTGGCACGGAGGATGAACGCTAAGGGTGCTCTACCCTTGAACGGTAAGTAGTTCCTTCACCTGAAAAACACC
>NW_022935123.1:0-227 GCF_012274545.1 Fukomys damarensis | reverse complement strand
CCTGTTTATAAAATGAATGAACAAATTATCCTAAAATTTAATGAGGTCACTGTTAATAATTCTGTTCGCAGACAACTTTGCTCTGAGCCATGATAGGAGAAGGACACATGGAACAAAGGAACAACGTCACTGAGTTCGTGCTCTTGGGGCTCACTCAGAGCCTGCAGGGTCAAAAAATATTATTTGCTGTGTTCTTGATGATCTACCTGGTGACAGTGGCAGGCAAC
>NW_022935122.1:0-302 GCF_012274545.1 Fukomys damarensis | reverse complement strand
AGAAGAGGGGAATGTGGAGCGGGTGATGACAACTCCTCGCTGTCCTGTCACCTCCTGCACAACACTGGTTGAAGGGAGGGGAATGAGGATGAATGAGTCAGGAGTAGAGGAAGAAAGGCTGTAGTGCTCACGCTTCTTCAGTGCCTGCACTTAGGAAATGGTTGCAAAGTCTTTCTATGTGACTGCTCAAAATCTAGATATCGGACTCTGAGAAGGCTGTGTAGGCTGCTGTAGATAATAATAACAGTGTTGCATTTTCAGGTTTCTACAAGCAGCTATCTGTATGGAAATTTCACTGGATT
>NW_022935121.1:0-212 GCF_012274545.1 Fukomys damarensis | reverse complement strand
TTGCTGGGAGAAAGGAACCCTTCTCTATTTTTGGTGGTAATGCAGACTGCTGCAACCACTTTGGAAATCATATGGAGATACCTCAAAGAACTACGATTATAAGTCCCATTTGAACCATCTTTTCCCCTGCTGGATCCCTTTCTAAAAGAATTAAAAGAATCACAGCACAGTGATATATGCTCACCCATGTTTATAGTGGCACATTTTGTAAT
>NW_022935120.1:0-247 GCF_012274545.1 Fukomys damarensis | reverse complement strand
TTTATAATTGGGCACATTATGTTTTTTAACAAAGCTGTGATACTAATTCATTATTCAAATTTTAAAAATATTTTAATAAACATTTTCATCAAAACATTGAACTGTCATTGTTCACAACCAGTGCAAAAGATAAGTGATTACTCTGGAGTCTATCCAGCTTAATCTTCAAAAATGTCCAGAGGGCCTGCTTTTACCTATAAACCTCAATAGGATAGAATCTGAGGAAAAAACAACCCTGAATTGAAGC
>NW_022935119.1:0-259 GCF_012274545.1 Fukomys damarensis | reverse complement strand
TAGTTCTAGTAATTATTTTGTAAGTTAAATAATATTTTCATTTCAGCCTCAAACTGTGCAGCTTTCCAACCTGAATGCCTCTTGTTTTTCTTCCTTTCTTTTCTTAAAAAAAAATGCCATTTCTATACTGACTAGAATCCACAGTGCAGGATAAAGAGAAATTTGACATCCTTGCCTTTTTTTCTAAAATTAGGAGTTAACATTTTAATTATTCAGTATTTTTGTGATATTATCTGGAGATTTTGCTTAGATATCTTTT
>NW_022935118.1:0-1327 GCF_012274545.1 Fukomys damarensis | reverse complement strand
AGCCAGGTCTTCCAATCAGTTGTTACATTAGCAGCCTCCTGTGCTGACAAGAACTGATTGCTCACCTGCCCTTCAGCTTGGGTGCACTATCTTCTGCCACTTTGTGTGTTGCTTTGTCTTTGTAGTGAGTGAACTTCTGAGGCAGAGCCTGCTTTATTCAACTTTATCTCTCCATGTCTCCATGATATACTAGACATGTGGCGGGTATGGTACGTTGGCTTCTGACTTAAGAAATAAAGAAAATCTTCTACAACTTGTGTTCCCAGCATCCCAGGATGGTGGCCTCTCCATGGCCCCTACCCTGATCTAAGCTGGTGTCAATCAGTCCTGCTGACTCCTAAGATTCCTCTTCATCTCCTTTCCCCTTGTCTTTCATTGAGGTTGGAAAGATTTCTTTAAAATCCCAATACTGTTTCATTTCCTACTTAAAAATATTTGTTGGCTTCCCTTTCTCCTTGAGTCAGGCCAATGTCCAGAACAGTGTGTAAGTCTCTGGGTCCTCACCATGCTTACACTCTACAATCCATACTCATTTGTCTCTTACAGTTGCTCAGATCATGCTGCTTTATTCTGCTCCAGGGCCTTAGTCCATGCTGTCCTTGTGCCTCCCATCTGGACTCCATGGTTCTCACACACCCACACACTCTGTTACCTTGCCTACTTCCAACCTACATTCTAGATCCAAGCTCAAATCAAGTGGAATTTCTTGTTTATATTTTTCCAGTGTCAAATACACCTTGTTTATAGTACATATCATAGTTACAGCTTTACACGAACTGTTACGATTATTTGCTTCAGGCCCGCAAGCACAAAAACAGGAGGGATTGTCTGGTCTTAGGCCAGCCTTTCCCCCTGGGCACTAGGACAGGGTCTGGCTGTCCTTTGCCCAACAAGTGATCTCCCATGAACAGATTCCTACAAACCAGGTGGGTATAATGTGTGCTCCCTGGTCCCATGAGCTCAGGGGACCCGGAGCAGCCTGCAGAAGTGGTAAGTACCAAATCCTTGAATTTAGTCCTACACTATTCAGAATGGAGTCATAGCCAATCCTTGTGGCCCAGAATTCTTGCGGTTCATCTCAGAGTATTTTTTAAGTACAGAGAGGGGTCCATTCCCCAGTGCCCTATGCTCCGTAGGACAACTTGGCTTAGCAGAAGCTGTACCGAAGTTCTGACTGGCTAAGGTTTCCGAAGCAGACTAATTGTAGGTAATAGCCCAGTGTACCAAGAGAGATTCTCACCTGCAAAGGGAGTGTCACTCTGCATTACAGTGCCTCATCCTGTGGAGAAGAGTTGGCTGCAGAGTAGGGTTCTCTGGGCTCCTTCTG
>NW_022935117.1:0-221 GCF_012274545.1 Fukomys damarensis | reverse complement strand
ATTAGTATAAAATTATAAAATTACTCTTTTGCTCTAATACTGATAGTTTTTTGTTTACTCTATTATACACAATTTTACCTTAACAAAGTACAATGTTGAGTAGAAGAAAACTCGTTGTATTTTTTGTTTTATGTGTTTATGAATTAATAGTTTCACTGTAAATAAACTTGATATAAAATTTCAGGAAAAAATTCTCTCAAGGTTAAGAAAGCTTTTTTTAA
>NW_022935116.1:0-229 GCF_012274545.1 Fukomys damarensis | reverse complement strand
TGTGTGTGTGTGTGTATGCGTATTTAGAAAAGCCATCTGACATGTTTATTTTAAACCAAAGCATTTCTATGTTCAAATAGCCAAAGAAATTTATGTATTCAGTATGCAGTAAGGAAAAACACCAGTAAATTAGTAATAAGTTACTTACGTCGATTGTCAACAACATGGTGAATTTCAGAGCCAATAAAGGAGCAGAATTATTAGTTCCATTCAAGCTATTATATGTCTG
>NW_022935115.1:0-347 GCF_012274545.1 Fukomys damarensis | reverse complement strand
TTTTTTTTTTTTTTTTTGGTGCCGGGGGATTGAACTGCGGTCTTTGTGCTTGCAAGGCAGGCCACCAAACCGCTGAGCTAAATCCCCGGCCCTAGGATCTTTTATTAGATTTTAGCAGTGGGGAAAAAAAATTAACATTATGGAAGCCTTGGTCTAGTAGTAGAATTGTGCACATTATCTCTCTTAAGTCTCATTTAATGCTCACAGTGCTATAGATACAGTAGGTAAGATTAGTAAAGGAGGAAAGAAGACTGAATCATTTAATGATTTCCCCCCGTTGCACAGCTAAATGTGAAGGACTAGTCTTCAAACTGAAGTTTGAGCACAAGGATTAAATTTTTTTTTTC
>NW_022935114.1:0-731 GCF_012274545.1 Fukomys damarensis | reverse complement strand
AGGTTATGTCTTTAATATCTAATTTACTTACCATATACTGTATACCCACTAGTGGGACAACACAACTCATAGTAATTGTATTTGGGTGGGGGCTCAATGCTGTTTTCCATAGTTATACAGTTCACTAAACATGTATCTTAGCTAAACCATTTAGCAGAAATTTAATATTTTTTTCAGTTTGATAGGGAGAACTATGAGAGAAATGAAGAGTTCTTGAAATTCAAATCCAAAAATATTTGCTTCTTTATTCTTAATCAATTTTATGTACTTTTGACATACATTAATAATCACATTCCTCTTAGAGAGTTTGTATCTGTACACAATATATCTTAATTCTCATTTTCTCATCGCCTCCTTTCCTTCAACTTTTCCTCTCCTCTCCATTTACAAACATTTATTTTTATTGTTTCCTTCCATCTAAAAGATTTTATTCATATTTCCTTCCTTCTACTCCTCTCACCCCTTCCCTTGTACCTCTTCCCATTTGAACATTTTCTTCTCACTTCCCAATATTTACGCTCCATTTTGGTCTTTCTTCACTCTTTGGGTTTCTTACACAAGAGACACAATGTAATATTTAAATATGTGCGTCCGATCTATTCGCTTTTGAGGAATCTCCCTACTGATTTCCATAGTGGTTGTACCAGTTTACTTTCCCACCAACAGTAGTAGAGAAGTGTTACATTTTGTTCTTGGAACCAATATAGTGAAAATAGCCATACTTCCAGAAC
>NW_022935113.1:0-384 GCF_012274545.1 Fukomys damarensis | reverse complement strand
TTATTTTAAGTGACTGTAAAATAATATACTGATGAATGAGAGAGGAATAAACATTTGTTATTCTTCATTCAATATGGTTTTTCTGACAGGTTTATGTGCAATAGAATAATCCAATTTCAATTTTTTTTTTCAATTGAATTTCTTGGTACACTCTAGGCAGACAGTACAATTTCAATTTTGTAAAACAATGGAGTAAATGATGTATATATTTTCAGTAACTCTAACCAGTAATCCTAGTGTTCCGCTGACCTCCCTTCTCTATCTACCTTTTCTTATGAATGTGTTACTGGTCAAAGTATTAGAGGGAACTCTGTCTGTAACATTAGCCGTGACATCCAAAGAAAGCTGGAGAGCATATATTCTGATGAGTTCATCATACAAAAA
>NW_022935112.1:0-246 GCF_012274545.1 Fukomys damarensis | reverse complement strand
GAGTAGGATCAGAGTGAGTGAGGCAAATTTTGAAGTCCCAGGTAGAAATTCACTGTCCACAGATGCTGGCAGAGTGTCAGAGTGCAGAGTAGTGCCAGGGCCATGACCTACCTCAGGTTTCATACTGCCAATGTGCATCCAGATGGAACTGTGCTCATGGTTGACAGGGAGAGGTTTCTTGTTGGAAATTAGAAGACAGCTGAACACAGGATAGGGCCTGATTCTCATGCCTATCCATTTAGGCTG
>NW_022935111.1:0-200 GCF_012274545.1 Fukomys damarensis | reverse complement strand
ATGTCCTCCCTGCAAGAACCTCATGAACTCATGGGCAGGGCTTTTGGAAGATGATTGGATTACGGAGATTTATAGCTGTCTTGCTGTTAGGAGGTGTGGTCTGGTCAGAAGAGATGGCTCACTGGGGATGAACCCTGCAAGGGCTTATATCCCTTCCCTGCTCCTCCCTTGATCTCTCTGCTTCTTGTGCACCATTCCAT
>NW_022935110.1:0-208 GCF_012274545.1 Fukomys damarensis | reverse complement strand
ATTGTCCTTGGGGACTTGGGCTTCATTCTTCTCAGAGTATGAATGTGAACAAAACAGCAGCAAACAGATGTGTAAACAAGGTAGGAAAGGGCTGCTTCACAAAGCCTGAGTCAGGGGAGGAGCAGGGGGAGCCCTGTTTTAGGATGCAGCTGTCAGGGGCTTGCCCCTGCTGTCCCTGGATGTCACAGGGTCCAAGCTGGGCCAGTGG
>NW_022935109.1:0-275 GCF_012274545.1 Fukomys damarensis | reverse complement strand
ACTATTAGTCAATAAAGTACCAGACAGAAGTTGAAGCTGATTCTTATGTGGAAGAACAAGAAATACAGTGCCCAGAAGGCTACATTCAACCTTTCCTTTCCCTGTAATGGGCTCTGGCACTTAGACGATAAAGAAGCCCACTCTCAGGGCACAGCATGCTAAGGAAGATGATCATAGCACTAAAAACCACTAAAACCGGTGATATAATGAAGAGTGTTTCTCAATGATTTATCGTATTTAAAAGGCAAAATGAATTATGCAATGAGAATTAAAAA
>NW_022935108.1:0-644 GCF_012274545.1 Fukomys damarensis | reverse complement strand
TCACCTTCTCCTCCTCTGTCAGCTGATGGATTATATGGTACACCCCATGAGGCCACAGGTGCATGGCGGGGCAGAGGAAATTCAGCAGGAGTAGGAGCCATGGGCAACTGGCCAACTTCTTCATGTCACTCACTTGTACCCTTTGGACCTTCTCTGCCTGTCATTATACACCACTTCCATTTAATGATAGGTTCTGCGTGTCCAACTTTGACTTGGTGCATCACATAACACCAGCTTGTGACGGGCAGATCAGGTCACATGGCAACCTGGTGTCCAACATTCAGCTTTCACCAAGGCCCGTTAGCAGGTCAGGAGCTGCTTTTCAGAGGGAGTGTAGTCGACTGCAGATGATGGCAGAGCCTTGCTCCAAAATCCTAAAGGCCTCCAAAGAGATTCATCTATGGGGTGACTCACCTATGTGGCCTGCCAGAAACTGCAAAGAGCATCTCTACCTGCCAGTGCCACTTCAAGTACCATTGGACCTGCTGGGTCACATGGCCCCAGTGGCAGTGGCCTGGACCTGTTGCACAGCCACGCTCAAACTAGCAGCTTTGGAGTCACTCTGAAATGGGCCAATGTAACATAGTACTCATCTCTGTTTCCTATTTGAAGGATTCTTACAGCCACCATAAATAGACACTAGT
>NW_022935107.1:0-676 GCF_012274545.1 Fukomys damarensis | reverse complement strand
CTCCCGCGGATGAGGCAGGGCCCTGGTGGAAGGAGGAACACACATCTTGATCCCTTCCTCCTCGGAGGAGGGAGCTCCCGCACCCCACAGGAGAACAGGGGACGAGAGGGTGTGGAGGAGCAAGGCCTGGCGGAGAGGAGGACTATCTGCTTTCCCACCCGTTCGCCAGAGAAACATCAGACATGATGTCCTGCAGACCTCAGCTTTGGTTGCAGCCCAGCCCCTTTCACCTCCCCCTGCACTTCCCCTATCTCCACCATCCCACTGGCCCCACCTATCCGTTATTGTAGCTCTGTCTGTCTGTCTGAATCTCTCACCTTTGTTTCTCACTGGGTGAACCCTGCATCTACAAGGGCTGTCACTTTGTACCCCCCCACACTTTTTTACACGTCTACTCTTTGCTCTGGAAAGTGCCCAAATTAAAAGCTCTGTCCTTAGGCGAGAATGAATTAAGGAAGTAAAGCTAAGATTTCATTTCTTGGTTCACCTTGCTATGAAGGAGCGCTAGTCTCAGCAGCACCTACGCTGAAACTGGCTCTGAAGAGCAGCAGGGGGAGTCTCCGTTTCTCCCTTCTCCTCCTCCCAGGGCCTGTGACAGGGATATGGCGGGAACCATGCTGGACCACACGGGCCACGGCAACTGCCATGGGTAAAGCAGCCTGAGTACCTGACACTA
>NW_022935106.1:0-326 GCF_012274545.1 Fukomys damarensis | reverse complement strand
TCAGCTTAGATCCAGACCAGTGCACCTACTGTAAAGAACACGGACATCATAAAAATAAATGTCTCCAACTGCTCCAAAAGAAACAGCAGCAGGAACACCAAGAGGATGGAACATCACTCACCTTGCTTTTTGCTTGGTGGGAGAGGACAGCAACTAGGAACGATGGGGCTCTCCGAGCCTAGGCCCCCTCAAGCCCCTAGTCAAACTCCAAATCAGGGGTCAATCTAGGACTTCCATGGTAGATAACAGTGCAGCGTTTTCCATTATGACCCAGCCTGTGGCCTACCTCACCAGAAGTCAGACTCAAGCAACAGGAGCCTCTGGGA
>NW_022935105.1:0-214 GCF_012274545.1 Fukomys damarensis | reverse complement strand
CGCGGGGACCCAGGGCTTCTCCGGGCGCCTAGCAAAAGCTTCAGCCAGAAGCGTGAGCGCAGGGGCTGCGTGGACTATTACACATTTCCAGGACAGCGAACCCGGCCCCTCACCCTTCTGGAGCCGGCGTGCTGGTGCACACCTGGGGCGCTCTGGCAGGATGAGGCAGGAGGATCCCGGGTTGGTCCTTCCCCGGGCAACTTGAAGAGGTCCT
>NW_022935104.1:0-312 GCF_012274545.1 Fukomys damarensis | reverse complement strand
GTACTGCGAGCATGTATTATAAAAATAAAAAATAAGAATAAAACACAAGCATCATCCATAATATATATGGTAGAAATGGATAGTGTTGGAAAACTGGTAAAACTGGCACCACATGAGCAGGAGGATTTGCTGAACATCAGCTCCAGCTTTTACTGAATCTGTCCTGTGACCCAGGACTGAGGAATAAGAAGATGTAAACTGGGCTTCTTCCCAAACTCACTGCACTGCTAGGCAATGGAAACTACAAGCAGAGAGCAGGATGTGTGCCTTGCTGCTTAGGCGTGGATGATCGCTCCAAGCCACCATTTGCCG
>NW_022935103.1:0-235 GCF_012274545.1 Fukomys damarensis | reverse complement strand
AAGATATAAATAGTGAATCCTGGTTCAGATCCAGGTATCTGGCTTATGTGACTGGATGGACACACAGCTCATAAATGGAGAGGTCAGCTGGGATAGGCATAGGGATTTGAGAATCGCTATTTTGGGGCTGTACAAGTTTGCAATTTTAGATAATATGGATTTATTGGAGAAGAAGATTGAAAATGAGATTTAGGAAAATTCTTTATAAGAGATACTAGCATCATAATAGTCAACA
>NW_022935102.1:0-456 GCF_012274545.1 Fukomys damarensis | reverse complement strand
TGTTTTATAAGTGTGTGTAAATTTTAACATTGTCTCTTGTGATTTCAAATCAGGATAGCATTTATTATAAATCTATTTAAAATGTAATTAAGATTTACTAAGATCATATTTTATAAAAATAAAGTCACCAGAGATTGTTGTATATACCTTGCTTAGTTATTTACTAGTATGCTACTTCATTTCTTCTTGTTGGACCTGAATTTCCTTAACATGTTAGGTTCCTTTCAGGTTTTTTATTTGAAAGCCGAATGTGTGTATGTGTGTGCCTGCACATGTGTGCTGTAGGTTGAATCCAAGACCATGCTTTTGCTAAGCACAAGTTCCTTTTAGTTTTGACATTAAGTTCAAAAAATGAGACCTGCCAGGGATTTAGCCTAGTGGTTCCGCCTCCTGCCTTGAAAATGCAAGGTCCTGAGTTCAATCCCTGGTATGCAAAAGAAAATGAGAAAAAAAAAA
>NW_022935101.1:0-202 GCF_012274545.1 Fukomys damarensis | reverse complement strand
GAGACATAGTGAAAAATGGCACAGCTTTAATTCATCAAGAGGCAAAACCTTGTACCTGGAGAACTGTTAAATGAAAAGAAGTATCTTGTAAGTATGAAGGCATCAAGATACAGTTGCCTGTTTGTTCATGTGGTTGGCAATCAGGAATTGAAGACACTCAGGTGAAACTGGCTCATGCACAGAGGTTATATAGCAGAAAACT
>NW_022935100.1:0-253 GCF_012274545.1 Fukomys damarensis | reverse complement strand
TAAACGGGGGTTGTTTCCCGTTTGGGTCGTTAACAATGTCACCACCCCCTCTGGGTTCACACCTGCCATGAATGTCTGTAGGGCAGTGCTTTATATCCGCCACTTAAGGATGAACTCAAATGCAGATTCTGATCCAGCAGGTCTCCAGCAGGGTCAGAGTCTTGACAGTTTTACTTTCTTTCCTTATCATCCCCCTGTGCTACAGACTGAACACAGGGGTTCACACCTGTGGGGCAAGTGCCCCACCCCTGAA
>NW_022935099.1:0-216 GCF_012274545.1 Fukomys damarensis | reverse complement strand
CAAACCCTACGAATATACTAAAACACTGAATTCATCCCTTCAAATGATGAATTTCCCAGTATGATTTTGGATAAAAGTTAATAAGCAAAGTTCTTAGGTCAATCCTTTACACAAAAAAATGCTACACAACTGTAAATTATGACTCATAGTTATGATCATTAGAAGACGCGCATGTGTGCCCTGTTTAAAGTAGGGCGTGCTTTCAGAAGCAACACT
>NW_022935098.1:0-282 GCF_012274545.1 Fukomys damarensis | reverse complement strand
TTTAAAAATATATTTGATATTTCAGGAAAGGACTAATATTTTTCTCTCTTGCACTAATAATTTGTAACAGGAACTCATTTGTAAACTATAATCTGACATGTATATTATTGCTATATCTCACGTGAAAAATATTTTCTCATAGCAAAATATTCATCATCAGTGTCGTGGCATTATAACACTTTGAATATTAATTGTTTTTATGGTGGTGGGTTTCCCAAGCACCTTTTGAATATGAATGCTTCTTTAACTTTCTTTTACCATGTGTGTGTTTCTAATCTTCAT
>NW_022935097.1:0-328 GCF_012274545.1 Fukomys damarensis | reverse complement strand
TTGTACCTTTACATGACAGGACTTGGTTCTCATTTTTTCCCCTTGTCCCTGCCCTCCATTCACCGCCTCCTACCATTCCCATTTACAAACACTTTATTTCCATTTTTTCATTTTTTTCTTTCCCTTATTCCCTTTCCCCTACCCCTCCCACTTTCCCTACACCTTTAGCCCCTTTCTTCCTGTTTCACATTGTCAATTATGCCACTAGGATTTTACGTAGCATTACCGTTTTTCACACCAGAGAAAGTATTTGGTATTTACACACGTGTGACTTATTTATTTCACTTAGTAGTATATCTTCAAAATGTATCCATTTTCCTATGAATGA
>NW_022935096.1:0-587 GCF_012274545.1 Fukomys damarensis | reverse complement strand
TTCATTGAAAGACTCAAAAATAGCCTATTGAAATGCATTTTGTTTCAACAAATGTTTTTGAAAACACATAGTGAATCATTAAAGCTTCTCCTTTTCTCAAATAAGCAGCCAAAGCTTCAGTGGCATTCATTGTTCCCTAAGTATGATATATAATAAATATACACTGAAGTAGAATTGTGTGAGGAATTCGATATTAGAGTTTTACATTCATAAATGTCTGACCAGGGGAAAAACATAGATACAGTAAGAAGGAAAAGGTCTCTTAGAACATGGAGGACTATTTAGCCACACTTTGATCCACAGGGTTTGAATTAAGTAGAATAATCTCACTTGTTGAGCTTTCTGTCTCAAGGCTTCAGGCAGCTCTATTTTCTCTTTCTTTCGATTTTTAAAATTCCCTATCTTCAGTCTTTTTCTAAATAAGAAGAAAAGGAATGGTGGCCACACAGCCAGTGGGATTCAAATCACACCCAAAGTGTGGTAGTGGAACCAGGACATGCTGTGAGCAGTTAGCTGGAGGTGCCTGACTCCTTTGAGATTTTTGGCAAATTCAATCCAAAAGGCAGCTGAAGCCAAGGGACTGATAG
>NW_022935095.1:0-206 GCF_012274545.1 Fukomys damarensis | reverse complement strand
GGGCTTTGGAGGGAGGCAGGTAGAGTGAAGGAAGACTGAGATATCAGAAACTCCTGGCTCTCCGGGATGCCTTTCGACTACTGAGTCCCTGGGAGTCTCAATGAATGGAAATGCCCTGCTCACTTTTCAACGGGGTTATGTAACCAGCCTTGTATTCTCTCTGATTCTATAACCATTCCTTTTCAGAGGGCTGTATGCAAGCTGTG
>NW_022935094.1:0-517 GCF_012274545.1 Fukomys damarensis | reverse complement strand
TGGCAGAGGTCACGATGCCAGGGTCAGCATCAGTCAGTGAGTCACAACCTCAGTCAAGGGCACACAGCCGATGTCTTTAAATGGACAGGAAGAATGGAGGGAGCAGCTCCTGGGGAGGCCTGCATGTGTCCTGTTACCACACAGAGTCCCTGGTGTACCCAGGCAGGAACACACATTGCAGACAGGGAGCGTGTGAATCTCTGCTCCTGGCAACCTTGTTCTGGTCTCTGGGCAATGGCAGTGCATCTCGATCTTGGCGTGGCCACCATCCATCCCAGTCTTGAGGCAACAGTGCCAATTCTCACTCCACACCCAGCTCCTAAACACAGCCCGTGGTTTCTCTTCACCTCCACCTCCCTGCCAAGGTTTTTGTGCCAGAGCCTCTCTCTGGGCCTCTCCTGCAACAAAGTTGCATCTAAGAAATATTGGGGGCATCTGTCCCCAGTCTGTGCACGGCAGGGACATTGCATATCCTGTGACAGTGTGAACACACTGGACCCACAGTGTTCTATTTCCC
>NW_022935093.1:0-229 GCF_012274545.1 Fukomys damarensis | reverse complement strand
TAGGTGAAGACTTAGGAAGAAGATAATAGGTTTACTGAAGAGGTTAGTAGTCTCTGCAAAAATTATTAAAAGTCTACAAATTTAGGTTATTTAAAATTTTGGATTGGGTGAGGTCACACATGCCTATAATCCAAGAATTTGGGAGGCTGAGGCAGGAGAATTGCAGTGAGTTCTAGGCCAGCCTGGACTACTAGAGAGACCCTATTTCAACAAACAAAGAAATAAACAA
>NW_022935092.1:0-205 GCF_012274545.1 Fukomys damarensis | reverse complement strand
GAGGTGCTTTTGTCTTCTCCTGAAGAATGTGACTGTGAGGCCCCTGGTCACTACTGTGGGAGGGGGTCTGTGTTGTAAGGATGTCACTGCAGCTCTGCCTTCAGGAAAAGGACGTGTGGGGATTTGGTGTGCAAAGTATTTTTTCTGCTCACTATGTAACTGTATCTTGGCTACTTCTCTCATTGCTGTGAAAAAAATTCCCAAC
>NW_022935091.1:0-245 GCF_012274545.1 Fukomys damarensis | reverse complement strand
AATATATTGCAGCAGCCAGGAGAAACTACTATAGCTTCATCTTCTTTTCCTAGGGGGATCCTTATTGTGCCCTGAGAACCACATTTCCTTGACAGTCCTCCCCGATGAAAACTCTATTCCTGAAACATAACATACCTTAGGAGTGCAGCGTTTGTCATCTTATGAACTTTTTTATTTCCATATTCCTTATTGTTCTTCTTAAACCCTCATTTCCTCAGTGTTTATACAGAAAGATTGCTTTTACA
>NW_022935090.1:0-1328 GCF_012274545.1 Fukomys damarensis | reverse complement strand
GTCGTTCATCCTCCATGATGCTGGCTGCAGGCCTGGCTGGGGGACTGGGCCCCAGGGACCCCCCACTCAGCAGCATCTGACCTGGCATCAGAGCCCACAGGGGAAACTGAGCTGGCCACGACTGGGCAGGTGGCCGGTGACACCAATTTTCTGTATCAGTCAGCTTTGCCATCATTTGGGTGCAATTCTCAGCATGCACACCTGAAAGGAGAAGTTTAATCTGGTTCACAGTTTGTTTCAATCCATGATCAGCTGTGTGCATAACAGAAATATCATGGCAGAAAGACATGTTAAAGCCAAAATGCTCTTTTTGTGGTGCCCAGGAAGCGGAGAATAGGAACTGTGCCTGAGAGAAAGAAGCCATGCCTCACAAAAACATATGATGACTGTGTTTCCTTCTTGGGTTGCTCTCAAGCCAATGAAGTTGAAAATCTAGCTTAACTGTCCAAGTATTGGTTTTGGGAAAAGCAAAATCCTGGTGATACAAAAATAGCACTTTTCTGCAGTTCTTGAGCACATTCCAGTGGCTTTGTACTGTACTGTGCAGTTAATGTTGGTCATTTTAATTTAACTTTCACAGCATGAGTGCTATCAATATTAATCATTACTGCTTTGTTCATGAGTAATTGGAGACAAAGAGAGGTAAAATGAGTTGTAGTAGGTCACACAATTAATAAATTGAGAATGAGGATTTGCACCGTAGTTCCTAGTAGCTCATTTACTCACAATGTGCAAGGGAATGTAGTGGTGACCTAGTGTCTTCTTTTGGTTTTGACACCAACAAGTACTACTGTGCACATTATAGTTCTACTGAATATCAGAATCGTTCCCTTTCAAATGCTGGATGTGTTGCTGGTTAAGCATAGCGTATCCAGATGGAAAGAATTTATCCACCATCTTCATACAAAGATACAACAGTTTAATTTTATATTTTTTGAGATGGTCAAAGAAAACTTGTATTTTCACTCCCCAAGGAGATCTTAAGTTTTTGATGACATAGTACTTCTTTATTTAGTTTTTGAGTTTTGTAAAAAAATTACTTTTCATACTACTAAATACTCAAGTAGACAATGAAAGCTTTGTTTACTTCAAGTAAATTTCACTTAAAAATAGGTATGTATTTAGATTTGTTATAATACAACTAGGCTCAGACACAGTGATTAATAGGTACATGAATTTGTGCACTCAACAATGGTTTAACATAACCTATACAATTTGAGTATATTTTTCTTTTAATTTTTTAAAGTAGTTCTTTAGCTGTTATGGAATTATTAAAGAAAGAGTAAACCTATCGAGGTGAATACCAGATTATAGACAAACCTGTATTG
>NW_022935089.1:0-264 GCF_012274545.1 Fukomys damarensis | reverse complement strand
CAAGTTCTCTGTTAAAATACTTTTAACCTACTTATTTTTTCTAAATAATAATGCTATACTTGTGTAGGATTTCACAATGTACAACCCACTTTCATATCTACCATCTCATTGTCTGCTAGCTGATTTCTAGTTGTTTTCTTCCCATGTAGAGGTCACTGAATACTGGACTCAGAGTGTCGAAAGGGGTCTAACAAGCAGTCAATTACCTTACCCACTGGTCAGTCAGTCTGCTGTTTCCAAAAGGCAAAAATATTAGATGGGGAG
>NW_022935088.1:0-214 GCF_012274545.1 Fukomys damarensis | reverse complement strand
AATTTTCTTAAAAGGTATGTCTCTTAGTACCAAATGTAGTGGCAGTTGATTAGATTACCCCTGCCAACTCAAAATTAACACTTGTGTTTTCACAATATTGAAATATACCAGCTTTGGGGAAAACTGAACTTATTCACAAAATACGATTTACAAAAGTTAAAGATAGAAACTACTGTGATCTTTTGGTTTATGTTTCAGTGCTTATTTATTTGTA
>NW_022935087.1:0-258 GCF_012274545.1 Fukomys damarensis | reverse complement strand
GAGAGTTTTGCAGGATATATCTGTCTAGGTTGGAGTTTGTTTTCTTTTAGGACTTGAAATAACATCACTAGACTCTCCTTGACCTGAAGGTTTGTGTCGAAAAGTCTGCTGTGATTCTGATGTGCTTTCCTATGCATGTGATTTGTTTCTTTTCTCTTACTGCTTGTAATATTTCGTTCTTCTGTTGGGTTCCTAGGATCTTGATTATTATATGTCTAGGTGTAGATTTTTTTTTGATTGTGGCTAGTTGGAGTCCTA
>NW_022935086.1:0-369 GCF_012274545.1 Fukomys damarensis | reverse complement strand
AACTTCTCCTTGCTGAGACACCCCATCTCAACCCAGAACCTTCGCCCTGTGCTGGCTATGGGCTCGCAAGACCTCTTCACTGCTTCTGTGAGTCTTCCAATGAAGTCCCAGGGATTTTGAGGGCTTTCATTGTTTCTCTGTGTGCTTAAGGACTCACTAATTGCCTACCAACCACATCAAATTCAAAATGTCTCCACCCAACCATGGGGTCCTGTCTACCTTGGATTTCTGCACACACCCTGGCAGGTTACCTATGTTACCCTGACATAAACTCTCTAGTCCCCGTGTTCTGCAGATCATTCTCATCTTTTCTCATTCCTACTTCTAAGACTTTGTCTGTATTGCATTTCTCATCTGAAAAATATTTCT
>NW_022935085.1:0-302 GCF_012274545.1 Fukomys damarensis | reverse complement strand
AAAACTGACTGGGGCTGTTCCCTGACTCCTGTGAAAACCTTGTGACCCTCATGCCCAACACTAGGAAGAAAAAGCACTGGGCCTTTCTTCCCCAGAATAATACATTAGATAAAGGAATGCACTTAGAAGAATGTGAGCATCAAGAGTGGGGACTGAAACTGGACCTACCAAAGAACTAAGTCTGGATCCCATGAATAATATTGCAATTTTAATATGGCATAGTTAGAAGCAGATACATCAGATGTGCAATGCCCCAACTCCACGCAAGGAAGCAGGAGTCCAGCAGGCACTCTGAACACCAG
>NW_022935084.1:0-368 GCF_012274545.1 Fukomys damarensis | reverse complement strand
TTCCCAGGAGCCCCACAGAGGTGGAGGGAAAAGGCCTGGCCAGGTGGCCAAGGAGTCCCAAAGCGCTGCAAAGACCTGAAAAGTTCAGATCTGAAAAGCCAAAGCAAGAAATTGACTTTGACTTTAAAAAATAAAAGAAAGAAACAGAAAACAAAACAAACAAACAAACAAACAAACAATTCTTCAACTCAGGATCCAAAGGATGAAGAGGATTTTGCTTCTGCTTTGGAAAGGAGACACCTGGACGTGGCTAAGAAAGGGATAGTCAGCGGTGGCTTTGCATGGAGTACCCCTATGGATCAGGCTTCATTTATTGGGTTATGGGGAAGGTAGAAGCTCTTGCCAAAGTGCCCCACTGAACAGAGGGT
>NW_022935083.1:0-212 GCF_012274545.1 Fukomys damarensis | reverse complement strand
AAGCCCAGTGAAATGTGAACAGGGTATTGTGTAGTGCAGAGAAAAGCACGGGAAGACAGTTAACTGTCCTCTGATCTAGGGTTTTGCGAATTATGTTCCAAGCAAATGCCGTGTGCTGTGGGATGTTATATGTGGCCCTTGGAAAATAGATAAAATCTTTTCTTGATTAAGAAAGAAATCTGGACAGTGCTGCATCCTGTGCTGCAGAGGAG
>NW_022935082.1:0-223 GCF_012274545.1 Fukomys damarensis | reverse complement strand
ATTAAAACAGAAACACTAAACTGGCTGGAAGAGAGGATAGGTAGAACTCTTGGAGTCAATGGTATAGGAAAAGATTTTATGAACAAAACCTCAGTTGCCCATGAACTAGCACAAAAAAAAAAAAACATCAACAAATGGGATGTTTTCTTATTAAAAACTTCTGCACAGCAAAAGAAATGACCAACAATGTGAAGACAACTCACAATGTGGCAAGAAATTTTCA
>NW_022935081.1:0-232 GCF_012274545.1 Fukomys damarensis | reverse complement strand
TCTCGCTGGCATCATTACCTCTTCTCCGCCGCTGCCCCAAATGACAGCTCGGGCTGGAACCGCGGCGGCGCCCAGACAGTGCTCAAAACCCGGCCGCGGAGCCCTCCTCTGCGGCAGATTCTCCACCGTACCGCTTAAACTTTTCACCAAGTTCATAGAGGGGCAGGAAGCGAAAGAAACAAGGCGATGTTTTCTTCCGGGGTAGAAGGGAAGGAGTGGGGGTTTGCATAGA
>NW_022935080.1:0-201 GCF_012274545.1 Fukomys damarensis | reverse complement strand
ACTTGTCTGTCTTTAAAGGCTTTTTAAAATTACCTGCCTCTGCTTTCCCACAGTTCCACTGTTTGACCCCTAGAAAGTGGCCAGTCGGGCAGAGCGGCCCAGCTCTCAGAGCCCCTGCAACGAACAGTCAACTGTGGTCAAGGACAAACCCAGAGCCCCGCAGTGCCCAGAGCCTGGAAACTCAAAGATGCGGGCACTGGA
>NW_022935079.1:0-205 GCF_012274545.1 Fukomys damarensis | reverse complement strand
TTGGGAGAGGTAGGCCTAGGACCTTGCTGAGTGTGCCCAGATACGAGACCTAGACACCCCCAGTGCCAAGCCATTACCCCCAGCACCAAGCTTGGGCCACCAAACAGGTTATGATAATGCAGTGTGACTGGTAGAGACTTCGTGCTCCCTGTGTGAGGAGGGCCTGGCCTCTCTGCTGTTGTTACCTAGGTATGGAGCCCTGGCC
>NW_022935078.1:0-729 GCF_012274545.1 Fukomys damarensis | reverse complement strand
CCCAACAGCAAAGAACTGTTATGTCTGGGTTGAAAGTTAACTGTCTTGTGACCATGATTTGTAAATCTGTAAATGAAATGTAACCACCTGAATGAGGTCATGGCTGTAAACCCTACAAAACCTACGCACAATCCTGAAACCGGGCTTCACTTCTCTCAGAGTGGAGTTCGCATGTGTGAAATAAACTTCTTTCAGTCTTATCTGTGTCCCGCTACTCGCTGGCTTGGTACAACAGTGAAATCAAGTATTTTATGGAATACACCTAATAGCCAGCCAGAAAAGAGTCTAGATGCTAGACAAGAAAATAATTCTAACTGCAATTTTACTCCTCAAGATGAAATCATTTCTCCAGTATCTTCAGAGTGCAGTGTGGTGGAAAGAACCATTCCTGTCCATGGAAAATCCTACAGAAAGCACACAAGCTACATTGTTATGTCTCCCGAGAGTCCTGTAAAGTGTAGCACACAAGCAAGTTCACCCCAGGTTATGAATTCTTCAGCTTATGCAGAAAACAGAAATCAACCAGTTGATTCTTCTTTAACTTTTCCTTGCACGTTTCCTTTTGAAATTGATCTAAAGACTCAGCCTGGGAAGCTAAGCAGAGAACACTCGGGACTTTAGAATTACCTGGTCCATTGGAAGCAGGTAGAAGAATGACTGATTGTGTGACTTGTGAAAGCACAAAAGCTGCCTCGCCTCTGGATGTGGAAGATGTCTGCATCAAAGTAG
>NW_022935077.1:3493-4434 GCF_012274545.1 Fukomys damarensis | reverse complement strand
TGGGCCGTGTACTCTAACTTCTTAAAGATTTCCTCCACAGACATTCAAGATCGGATCGGCCTCGAATGACCCACGAATAAGAGGCAGCTCTCATCTCCTATTCCCCGTGGGACGGGGTCCCCCCAGAGAGCCGCAGAGAAAGGTGCTGCAACTCTGTGAGTTTACCAGTGAAGTCCACCTCTTATTTGGAGTACAACTGTATTCCTTTTTGTTTGTAGGTCTCTGCCTGGCAGAGATTGAAATACTGTTGTGAGGCACTTTTAGCAGGGAAGTCCTTCAGGCCTAAGAGAGGGCCTAGCAGCTCTGAGTGCACACAAGCCTCCAGAACTCTGTATACTTGGGGATAGATTCAGGTTGACATAAGAACACAAACGCACTTTGCAGAGGGCTTCTGCGGTTTAAAGTGCAGTTTCCCCGGTAAACAGCTGCTTTCGCGGCTTAGCCGTTTAAAGCGAAAGCAGTCAGTTTATGAATGTGAAGTACTCCACAGAGAAAGATGCTGCAACTCTGTGAGTTTCCAGTGAAGTCCACCTCCTATGTGGAGTACAACTGTATTCCTTTTTGTTTGTAGGTCTCTGCCTGGCACCGATTGAAACACTGTTGTTAGGCACTTTTAGCAGAGAAGCCCTTCAGGCCTAAGAGAGTGCCTAGGAGCTCTGAGTGCACACAAGCCTCCAGAACTGTGTATACTTGGGGATAGTTTCAGTGTGACATTAGAACACAAACGCACTTTGAAGAGGGCTTCTGCGGTATAAAGTGCAGTTTTCCCCGGGATACAGCTTCTCTCACCGCTTACCCGTTTAAAGCGAAAGCGGTCACTCTCATGAATGTGAAGCACTCCAAAGAGAAAGGTGCTGCAACTCTGTGAATTTACCAGTGAAGTCCACTTCTTATGTGGAGCTCCACTGTATTCCTTTTTGTTTGTAGGTCTCTGCCTGGCA
>NW_022935077.1:1735-3167 GCF_012274545.1 Fukomys damarensis | reverse complement strand
TTTTTGTTTGTAGGTCTCTGCCTGGCAGCGATTGAAACTCTGTTGTGAGGCACTTTTACCAGAGAAGCCCTTCAGGCCTAAGAGAGTGCCTTGCAGCTCGGAGTGCACACAAGCCTCCAGAACTCTGTATACTCTGGGATAGGCTCAGTTTCACGTTAGAGAACAAACGTTCTTTGCAGAGGGCTTCTCCGGTTTAAAGTGCAGTTTTCCCCGGCAAACAGCTGCTCTCGCCGCTTTGCCGTTTAAAGCGAAAGCAGTCAGTTTCATGAATGTGAAGTACTCCACAGAGAAAGCTGCTGCAGCTCTGTGAGTTTACCAGTGAAGTCCACATCTTATGTGGAGCACAGCTGTATTTCTTTTTGTTTGTAGGTCTCTGCCTCGCAGAGATTGAAACACTGTTGTGAGGCACTTTTAGCAGAGAAGCCCTTCAGGCCTAAGAGAGTGCCTAGCAGCTCTGAGTGAACACAAGCCTCCAGAACTCTGAATTCTTGGGGATAGGTTCAGTTTGACGTTAGAACACAAACGCACTTTGCAGAGGGCTTCTGCGGTTTAAAGTGCAATATTCCCCGGGAAACAGCTTCTCTCCGCACTTGTCCATTGAAAGCGAATACGGTCAGTTTCATGAATGTGAAGCACTCCACAGAGAAAGCTGCTGCAACTCTGTGAGTTTACCAGTGAAGTCCACCTCTTATGTGAAGTACAACTGTATTCCTTTTTGCTTGTAGGTCTCTGCCTGCAGAGATTGAAACACTGTTGTGAGGCACTTTTACCAGAGAAGACTTTCAGGCCTAAGAGAGTGCCTAGCAGCTCCGAGTGCACACAAGCCTCCAGAACTCTGTGTACTTGGGGAGAGGTTCAGTTTGACGTTAGAACACAAAAGCACTTTGCAGAGGGCTTCTGCGGTGTAAAGTGCAGTTTTCCCCGGGAAACAGCTTCTCTCGCCGCTTAGCCGTTTAAAGCGAAAGCGGTCACTCTCATGAATGTGAAGCACTCCACAGAGAAAGGTGCTGCAACTCCGTGAGTTTACCAGTGAAGTCCACTTGTTATGTATAGGACAACTGTATTCCTTTTTGTTTATAGGTCTCTGCCTGGCAGAGATTCAAACACTGTTGTGAGGCACTAATAGCAGAAAAGCCCTTCAGGGCTAAGAGAGTGCACAGCATCTCTGAGTGCACACAAGACTCCAGAACTCTCTATACTTGGGGATACGTTCAGTTTGACGTTAAAACACAAACTCACTTTGCAGAGGGCTTCTGCCGTTTAAAGTGCAGTTTTAAACGGGAAACAGCTTCTCTCGCCGCTCAGCCGTTTAAAGCGAAAGCGGTCAGTTTCATGAATGTGAAGTACTCCACAGAGAAATGTGGTTCAACTCTGTGAGTTAACCAGTGAAGTCCACCTCTTGTGTTAATCAAAACTGTATTCCTTTTTGTTT
>NW_022935077.1:0-1302 GCF_012274545.1 Fukomys damarensis | reverse complement strand
TCTGTGAGTTTACCAGTGAAGTCCACCTCTTATGTGAAGTACAACTGTATTCCGTTTTTCTTGTAGGTCACTGCCTGGCAGAGATTGAAACACTGTTGTGAGGCACTTTTAGCAGTGAAGCCCTTCAGGCCTAACAGAATGCCTAGCAGCTCTGACTGCACACAAGCCTTCAGAACTCTGTAAACTTGGGGATAGGTTCAATTTGACGTTAGAACACAACCGCACACTGCAGAGGGTTTCTGCGGATTAAAGTGCAGTTTCCCCGGGAATCAGCTTGTCTCCCCGCTTACCTGTTTAAAGTGAAAGCAGTCAGTTTCGTGAATGTGAAGTACTCCACAAAGAAAGGTGCTGCAACTCTGTGAGTTTACCAGTGAAGTCCACCTCTTATGTGAAGTACAACTGTATTCCCTTTTGCTTGTAGGTCTCTGCCTGGCAGAGATTGAAACACTGTTGTGAGGCACTTTTAGCAGAGAAGCCCTTCAGGCCTACGAGAGTGCCTAGCAGCTCTGAGTGCACACAAGCCTCCAGAACAATGTATACTTGGAGATAGGATCAGTTTGACGTTACAACACAAACGCTCTTTGCAGAGGGCTTCTGCGGTTTAAAGTGCAGTTTTCCCCGGGAAAAAGCTGCTTTCGCCGCTTATCAGTTTAAAGCCAAAGCGGTCAGTTTCATGAATGTGAAGTACTCCACAGAGAAAGGTGCTGCAAATCTGTGAGTTTCCAGTGAAGTTCACCTCCTATGTGGAGTACAACTGTATTCCTTTTTGTGTGTAGGCCTCTGCCTGGCAGAGATTCAGACAATGTTGTGAGGCACTTTTAGCACAGAAGCCCTTCAGGCCTAAGAGAGTGCCTAGCAGCTCTGAGTGCACACAAGCCTCCAGAACTCTGTATACTTGGGGATAGTTTCAGTGTGACGTTAGAACACAAACGCACTTTGCAGAGGGCTTCTGCGGTGTAAAGTGCAGTTTTCCCCGGAAACAGCTTCTCTCGCCGCTTAGCCGTTTAAAGCGAAAGCGGTCACTCACATGAATGTGAAGCACTCCACAGAGAAAGGTGCTGCAACTCTTTGAATCTACTAGTGAAGTCCACTTCTTATGTATAGGGCAACTGTATTCCTTTTTGATTATAGGTCTCTGCCTGGCCACGATTGAAACAATCTTGTGAGGCACTTTTAGGAGCGAAGCCCTTCAGGCCTAAGAGAGTGCCTAGCAGCTCCAAGTGCACACAAGCCTCCAGCAGTCTGTATACTTGGGGATAGGTTCACGTTGACATTAGAACACAAACGCACTTTGCAGAGGGC
>NW_022935076.1:0-211 GCF_012274545.1 Fukomys damarensis | reverse complement strand
TCAAGGAGCTTTCTCAGGAGCAACCTTTGCTCAGAGGGCAGTATAAATCGTGATTCCCCCTTATTTCCATTAATTAAATTAATTTGTGTTAATCACTTTCTTGTTACTGGGACAAAATACTTGATACCCACAACTTCAAGAATACAGTTTAAACAGCAAAGACCCCACTCCTGTACCAATTTTTTTACACATTGATAATAGTTTTTAAAGA
>NW_022935075.1:0-246 GCF_012274545.1 Fukomys damarensis | reverse complement strand
CACTTTGGAGTATTTTTATTCTTTTTCTCATTCTTTATTTTCAAAATTGTGATATAATAGACACCACCAAAATCTTCCTTCTTGACTAATTTTTAAATATAAAGGTATATATTTAAAATTGTAGTATCTCTGCCTATTGGGGCAATTTTGAATCTTCTTAATCTGATTTTCCTTCCTAAGCCAGTGACCAGTGTAAAACAGACTGTATCAGTTTTTGCCTCTTGTCTATTGCATGAATTTCCCAGA
>NW_022935074.1:0-264 GCF_012274545.1 Fukomys damarensis | reverse complement strand
ATTCACTAACCATGTAAATATTCACAGTGCATAACCAGCTTGATGTATGAGTGTACCGCCTGCTATAGTTTGGATCTCAAATATCCCTCCAAAGACCCTGTATTGTTGAAACTTTGGTCAACAGCTGCTGGCACTATTGCTGAGTAGTGACATCTTTAGCATGCCAGGCCTATGGAAGAAACTTTGATCACTGGGCCTGTACGCTTGAAGGAGATATTAGGACTCCAGTCCCTACCTGTCTCTGTTGCTTCCTAGTTACTATTA
>NW_022935073.1:0-2533 GCF_012274545.1 Fukomys damarensis | reverse complement strand
ACTGTATTGTATACCTAGATTGTACCAATAAACTCAATAAAAAGAAAAAAAAAAAAAAAGAAATTATAATATAGACTAGACAAAAAGAAGGTTCCAATTACTAACCCTGCCAGAAGTTTCTAACCACAACTTTTGGCCCAAGTCTGGGAGCTGGTCCCCTTTAAGAAACAGAGGAGACATGGGCTCTGTTACAGCAGAAAACCAAGGTGATAAGCCTATACTTGCGTCTGTGTAGGGTACTGCCCCCTTTTTTAAGTTTCCCTTCAAGTAGGTCACTTTCCCAAAACAGGTTACTAATCTAGATTAAGTCATGGTTGCCACTCATCTCAGCCTGGCTCCTTCCTCTACTGATTGATACCTTTGTTTTTCTAGTGCTTTAACTGCCTTATTCACTTCCTTTCAGACTATATCAAAGCGATCAAAATGCAGTCGGTCCCACAGATGAATCCTGCTATGGAGCTACCAGCTTCCTCCCACTATAGCCACCTTCAACAACATCGTATCACCTGCCTGAAATCCCACATTATCTCTAACCAGAAGGAAATAGCCTGAGAGACTGATAAAGAAAACTTTTACAAATAGCAAAACCTACAAAAAAATGTCACAATGTAGAATGGCTTCTGCTGTCTCTAACAGCAATCTGCTTTGTTAAGCTCAGAATTTACAGACACTGGAGGCATTAACCACTGAATGAGGCATTTGGTCTTATCTTGAGGTAACAGGGCACATCAAGACCCCATATTCTGTAAACCACATGATTGTTGAAGTGTCAAGATGAAAAGAACCATTGTTAACAGTTGCTTTTCTGACCCTGAAAGCCGCCCCTCTTCCTATGGACTAGGACAAATAGCCAGGTGAATCGTAAAGGTAAACTTCCCTAACTAGAAAGAACTGCTACATCTGGGTTGAAAGTTAACTGTGTTGTGACCATATTGGTACTGTGAACTGAGAGAATGAAATGTAACCACCTGAATGAGATCAAGGCTGTAAAACCCTATAAAAGAAGGCGCTGTAACCTGGTGCATGGTTGATCTTGGGCACTGCTTTTAGATGTGATTGACCTTTGTCTACAAAATTAACTTTTTGTCTTATTTTACTTCCATTCTGCTTCTCTGTATGTGACATTTACCACTTCCTTCCATAACAAGATCATAGTCCTATTCCCCATCCTATGGCAGTAGGATTAGTCAGAGAAACAATGTAGGGACAATTAAAAGGGAATGTAGGTAGGGACACAGGTCACAACTTAGGTGGCTGACGGTTACACAAATAACCACATGCTATGTACTTAAGGAAAATGTCCTTTTAAAAACCTTTGTATATATTGACTATATGCCTCTACACCCCATAACTCTTATCTCACTTCAGAAACAAAGAATAGGACCTTGACTGGTCTAGATCATACACATCAGCAAAACAGTCAGGGACCAGCTGATACATATTAAGTATTAGCAGCAGAGGACCCCTGTTGAGAAACTTCTTTACATCCTCCCTGCCTTGTAGCATGCTACCTGGCACCCTACTTTTTCATTCTTTGAAGTAAGGGCAAAAACTGAAGATCTTTTCATGAAAAACCCCAAGACCCTCACCTAGCTTCTAGGATCCTCACCTGATGCTACACTTGGTTCAGTTATTGATATTATGTAGTTTTTCTCTTCTAATGGAGCAGCAGAAATTAAACGTAGAATGTGGAACAACTGGAGTGGTACTTTCATGCTTACTCATACCAAAGGCCACAGGCACATCACACGTGAAAGCTACTTACTAAGCACATCTCTATAATAGCAGCAAAGATGCCCAGCCTAACTGATTTACAAACTTCAACACAAAAATACAAGTCATCAGAAAACAAGGAAATAAGAAGCCTCCAAAAGTTGATTCTACAGATGAAATTCCAGAATTTAAAAAAAAGTGAAAAGATCAAAGACAAGCAGCTGAACTAATCAATTAATAAAATGATCAAAGAAGCTAAAAAAAGATTAAAAATAAAAACTAAATGAACTGAAGAACACAAGATAGGCTAAGATAACTTCAGTAAACAGATGAGGTGATTTGAAAAAAGCTGAAATTCTGGAAACAAACATGTTAGTAACTCAAACTTTTTGAGTCTCAGTAATAGGCAAGATGAATCATTACTTTAAGCCAGGTCATCTTTCTAGAACATTAAGCCAGTAATGATGAACAGATGAACAGAAAAGGAAAACAAGTAAGCAAAAAAGAGTACAAAGATTCTTCTGTTTCTAAAAATTGAGGAATTTTAAAACTCAAGTATAATTCCTTAAATATTTCACATCATCAATTTGTATATACAGAAAAATTAAACAGCCAGTTGCTATGTAAATTCTTCCTAGCATTCTTAAAAAGAAGCATTTTATCTAAACAAAAGAAACTTAGCCGGGCATGGTGGCGCATGCCTGTAATCCCAGTACTCAGGAGGCTGAGGCAGGAGGATTGCTGTGTTCGAGACCAATCTGGGCTACATAGTGAGTTCCAGGGCAGTCTCAACTACATAGTGAGACCCTGTCTCAAAAAA
>NW_022935072.1:0-439 GCF_012274545.1 Fukomys damarensis | reverse complement strand
GCTTTCGCTTTAAACGGCTGAGCAGCGAGAGAAGCTGCTTCCCCGGGAAAACTACACTTTAAACCCCAAAAGCCCTCTGCAAAGTGCGTTTGTATTCTAACGTCAAACAGAACCTATCCCCATGTATACAGAGTACTGGAGGCTTGTGTGCACTCATAGCTGCTAGGCACTCTCTTTGGACAGAAGGGCTTCCTTCTAACAGGGCCTCACAACCGTGTTTCAATCTCTGCCAGGCAGAGACCTACAAACAAAAAGGAATACAGTTGTCCTTCACATAAGAGGTGGACTTCAAGGGCAAACACAGAGTTGCAGGACCTTTCTCTGTGGAGTGCTTCACATTCGTGAAACTGATCGCTTTCGCTTTAAACGGCTATGAAGCGAGAGAAGCTGTTTCCTGGGGAAAACTGCACTTTAAACCCCAGAAGCGCTCTGCAAAGTG
>NW_022935071.1:0-215 GCF_012274545.1 Fukomys damarensis | reverse complement strand
TGCATTTTCCTTGATTTTAGTTTCAATAATATTCATTTGCGTTTTATTGTCACAACCAACAATAAGAGATAAACAGAAAGAGAATATTATTACAGCATTTATATTTCCACTCAAAGATAATTAGGTTCACATCTACTCTTACTTTTTAGTATTGGCTACGTAGACATAGGAAATAACGTACAGTCCTCAACACTGAAAAATACTCTCAGATAATA
>NW_022935070.1:0-402 GCF_012274545.1 Fukomys damarensis | reverse complement strand
AACTATGATAACAGAGAGGTAGGGAGATCAACAAGCTGAATCCTAACTCTGAAGTGTGCCATACATGTAAGTGTCCAAGACCTTGGGGAAATTAGCCCCAGAGAATGTAACTGTTGTGCTGCTCACGATGCCACACACATTGAACAATTAGATGAAACAAAAATCCCCTGTGATATTTTCATTTTGCAGTAATTTCTGAGATTGGAGAACACTTTCATAGCCAACTTTAATTCCATGATCTTATTTTAAATCTACTTATCAGATTTAATGTTGTTTTTAAATACTTAAGAAAATGGGCCGGGGTTTTAGCTCAGCGGTTCAGTGGCCTGCCTTGCAAGGGCAAGGACCTGAGTTTGATCCCCGGTACCAAAAAAAAAAAAAAAAAAAAAAAAAAAAAAAAAA
>NW_022935069.1:0-505 GCF_012274545.1 Fukomys damarensis | reverse complement strand
TGCAGTACAGCTATACATGCATAGGCTGCAGTGGCCACCAGCATGTCCAGAGACCAACAGAAGCAGTGGGGCTTTTACTAGGACAGAGAAACTGAGGAAGTTATTTTGATGGAAAGTTCTCTGACACTTTCGGGGCTTGCTTGAGCAGCCAGTTCTGCTGGTTGAGTTACTATGGAAAGCTTGTCTAGGGTCATGGATGGTGGTCTGCAGTTGGTTAGTGGCTTCCAGTCTTAAAGATAGGGCATAGTCTTTTGCAGGGCTGATTCTGTGGTGGTGCAGTTTCTGGGAAAGGTGTCCCTGACATGAGCGTTCCCCTTTGATTCTATTCCGTTTAATGGGGGGTGGCCAAAATGACTCCATGTTGGGTAATCAGTTTTTGTAGTTACCTCTCTCATAGTTCTGTGCTCCATCTTTTCGCAGACATCTATGTTTTCAGTTCACGTTAGATTCATTACTCCAACACTTGCCAGAGATACCTAATGCTGGTTTTCACTTCTTCCGACAC
>NW_022935068.1:0-326 GCF_012274545.1 Fukomys damarensis | reverse complement strand
AAACTTGCACCTTGACTTTGGGCAGTCATATGATTTCCCTATGAAAGAGCTGATAAGGACTCTAGAGCTAGTCATGGGCCCCAGTTTATTTGGGACATTAAAGCACAGGCCAAGCACTGCGTGATAGTGTGGAAGCCCCCTTCTCATACTGTCTTCTCCACTAGCATTTGCAGAGAGTAGCACTTTTTAGAACCTTTTATTTTATGTCTATGTTTCCTCTCCGGTTCTCCTGCTTATCCCTGTTGAACCTAACAATGATATCTTTCTTTCAGGTTTTAAGAGTAAAGATTCTGTCCCCAAACTGGTGGCCGATTTTATGGCAAAGA
>NW_022935067.1:0-237 GCF_012274545.1 Fukomys damarensis | reverse complement strand
AGATTAAGTAATTAAAAAAGCAAATTTCTTTAAGAATTTTTATGTTCCCCTACACCTTTATCCCTTTTCTTCCTATTATATATTGTCAATTATGCCATTAGGATTTTATTTACATTTATAGTTTTTCACACCAGAGAAACTATTCAGTATTTACATGTGTGATGTATTTATTTCACTTAAGAGTAAATACTCAATATGCATCCATTTTCCTATGAATGAATCTAATTTCTCATTCTT
>NW_022935066.1:0-616 GCF_012274545.1 Fukomys damarensis | reverse complement strand
TGTTTCAATCTCTGCCACGCAGAGACCTACAAACAAAAAGGACTACAGCTGTACTCCCCATAAGAAGTAGATTTCACTGGTAAACTCACAGAGTTGCAGCACCTTTCTCGGTGGACTACTTCACATTCTTGAAACTGACCACTTTCGATTTAAACGGCTAAGCATTGAGAGAAGTTGTTTCCAGTGGAACACTTCAGTTTAAACTGCAGAAGCCCTCTGCAAAGTGCGTTTGTATTCTAACGTGAAACTGAACCTCTCCCCAAGTATACAGACTTCAGGAGCCTTGTGTGCACTCAGAGCTGCTAGTCACTCCCTTAGGCCTGAAGGGCTTCTCTGCTAAAAGTGCCTCACAACAGTGTTTCAATCTCTGCCAGGCAGAGACCTACAAACAAAAAGGACTACAGTTGTACTCCCCATAAGAAGTGGACTTCACTTGGTAACTCACAGTGTTGCAGCACCATTCTCTGTGGAGTACTTCACATTCATGAAACTGACCGCTTTCGTTTTAAACGGTAAGCAGCAAGAGAAGCTGTTTCCCGGGGAAAACTGCACGTAAACCGCAGAAGCCCTCTGCAAAGTGCAGTTCTGTTCTAACGTCAAACAGAACCTATATCCA
>NW_022935065.1:0-202 GCF_012274545.1 Fukomys damarensis | reverse complement strand
GAGGAAAAAAGCGAAGGGAAGAGACAGGAGCTGGTCAGCGGTCTGGCCGAGGCCCCCCAGCTACCCTGAAGTCAAGGCGTCTCCTACCCCAGAGGGAGAGGAAAGGAGGAAGGGGAGATAAGGACTGTCTGTGAGCAGTGGCTGGAAGACTGAACAGCAGTCTCTTGTCCCTGGGTGACTGTAACCGGCTCTGCATTTCAGG
>NW_022935064.1:0-976 GCF_012274545.1 Fukomys damarensis | reverse complement strand
TATGTGGGGGAAATCAGTCCATCTACCCTGTGTAGACAAACGCCTCCTAATGGAAAAACTCTTTCTTTGCTAATCATCTTCACTTCCGTTGTACAAGCTGCTAAACCCAACAAGTGGTCAGCAGATGCCCTCCTTCATCTTTGCCAAGTTTTACTACCATACCTCATGGATAACTCAGTATCTCTGAAACACCTGCTCATAACTCTACTAAAATCAATTTTTTTCACTTTGTCAAATGGTTTATGCAGATTAATAGGTCTCACTTTGGCAGATTCCTCCATGTACAGAACATACTTTGATAATTGTCAGCCCATCATTCCCTTCTCCCTAATTTCACATTTAGAGGGTTCAGTGTGTATATTGTGTTTAAATTATATGCCCCCATTAACCACCTTTATGCCCCCTTGAAATGAATCTTAAATAGCCAGAATTCTTCCCACAAAAGCTGGGACAAATTCATGTATAGAGGAAGAATTCAAATTCAAAATGAACTGGAGTCCTTCAGTAATTGACTTAACCTCTTTGAGATTCAATTTACTCATTTCTAAAGTATCTTGTGATGGTTACAAATAACAAGTTAAATGGTCAATAGTTTCTGCCTTGTACTTTGGTAGTTGATAAATTATATCTGTTATCACTGTTTGTTTTTTAGAGTACAAGGAAGAAAGGCAAATTGGTGAGCACAGTTATGCTGCTGTATATGCAACCCTTTTGTACACTACCTTGATATTTATAATACCAACATTATTTAGAACAAATATCACCAAACCTATTCTAGAGAGGGGAACTTGAATTCTCAAGTTTGAGCTACTTACTCAAAACCGAACACCAGTTCAACGGGCAGTTTTTGACCAGGAAAAAGATGTGTATATTACTTTATTGTTCTACCTGTTGTACCATCTTTGTACTTTAACAACACATCTGAGATTGAGGTGAAATTCCTGCGTCTAGAGACAGAGTCTATGGACGGGGCTTA
>NW_022935063.1:0-291 GCF_012274545.1 Fukomys damarensis | reverse complement strand
TCTGTCTCTTTGCTTTATAGTCAAACTCTTTTATATACTCAGCAGAGTTCATGGCATGTGTTCAGAAAATGATGCAATTGGTTTTTGTTGGTCTCAAGTTGTTTGAACCAATTCAATTCATACAATAAATGTGAATTGTTATAATCGATGGAGTGAGGTATGTGTGTGAGTAGACACTATTTCGTCCTGCAAAATGTGCTAGAAGGAAGGAGTGAGGTGATCCTGAGTGAACAAAGGCAGCATTGCCACCCTCATTTCATTAGGGAAAATGAATCTGCTTTCTTCTGTGGA
>NW_022935062.1:0-320 GCF_012274545.1 Fukomys damarensis | reverse complement strand
GCTGAGGCTCCAGGGCCTCTCCTCTTGCTGACCTCTATGCCTGCAATTCGTACAGTTGGCCTGTGAGAAAAATGAGGCCAACGTTCACTTGAGGACCGTTTTACCATGCAGGCGGGCGACACTGAGATGTCAGCGGTGCCACTCCCAGGCCAGGGGCAGAGATCCAGCCTCGGCTTTGCTGACACAGCTCACAGACACTGCTCAGCTTCTCCTCATTGTCCTTGAAGGGAGGCAGTTACGCCTTTCTCTGCCACAGTAAGGAGCAAAAGAAACAGGGCCACCTAGGTCTCTGTGCCACCTGTCCCTCACCCCCTGGAAAA
>NW_022935061.1:0-253 GCF_012274545.1 Fukomys damarensis | reverse complement strand
TCTGCTAAAAGTGCCTCACAACAGTGTCTCAATCTCTCCCATGCAGAGACTTAGAAACAAAAAAGGAATACAGTTGTGCTCCACTTAAGATGTTGACTTCACTTTTAAACTCACAGAGTTGAAGCACCTTCATCTGTGGATTACTTCATATTCATGAAACTGACTGCTTTCGCTTTAAATGGCTAAGTGGTGAGAGAAGCTCTTTCCCGGGGAATACAGCACTTTAAACCGCAGAAGCCCTCTGCAAAGTGCG
>NW_022935060.1:0-218 GCF_012274545.1 Fukomys damarensis | reverse complement strand
TGAGCAGACTTTGGTTACCCAAGTACTTATGTACAAGCACATTAGGGATTATTTTCTACCAAATCCATCTCCATATTAAGGACTTCCCTGTTCCACTTTTAGTTCATTTACCTTATAATCCGTGATTTTGTGAGCCTGCTGCTTTGAGCCTTTTTATCCTCTTAACCCCTTGCTGAGGACATGCTCAGCAGGTGTGTAAGGAAATTACCTCTCTATGG
>NW_022935059.1:0-306 GCF_012274545.1 Fukomys damarensis | reverse complement strand
CAACTAACACCGACAGACACCGTCCAACGCTCAGGACACTACACAGGGAGGAAAGCGGGGGGGACTATTCCATCTCGGACATCGAACGCTAACCATCCTCGCTGGCCAGTCGCTGCCCACTATAGCCAGGCCTCCATGCGCAGGTCCCGGAAAACACACATTCGACCCCACCTTCAAGAAAGGCGCTGCCCTCACCTTTCCTCGCACAGGCAAACTACCTGGAAGGTGATTTCCGTCCGGGTCATGCTCAGCAATCCTAACCCTAACAATAGCCCACAGCCTGATGCCTCGGTTGCCGTGGGGCGG
>NW_022935058.1:0-1025 GCF_012274545.1 Fukomys damarensis | reverse complement strand
CACTTTATATCTTCAGAAATTTCTGCAGCAGTTAACCAATGTTATGTAATTGTGGACTATAAATTCATTCAGTCATTAGACAGTGAATTTGTGTTATATAAAAAGCACTATATGGCTTGCTGCCCTAAAATAATATCCCTAAAACTTCAGTATTTGATTTTGATTGAAATAAATTTAATTTTAAAGAAATAATATCTCAAATATGCACTAATACATGGACCAACATTAAATATATGCATGTACAGTCACTATGTGTTCAACTGTGGGCTTTCTTTTTGTTTACTCTGTTTTAGAGGAGACTATGAAGTTAGGAAATAAGTTCAGGGAAGGAAAGAAACATGGACATGTTTAGGAAATTGATTAAGGATTTCCCAAGAGGTTGATTGCAACTGATCAACAGATCTTAAAGTCTTACCTGGTCAATTTCTAGGATGACTCCGTCAAGCTTGGCTTTCTGTTTTTCTTGTCACTAAGAATTTCAAGTAGCAATTCTGCCAGCAGTGCCGCTATCAGTATCCTATATATATCCGTCCCTCTGCATCCTGACCCTATTCCTTCATAGGAAATTGAAAACATGAAAATAATTCCTTGAGCTAATGTCTAGTTTCGTGTTTGCTTTTTAATATACATACTTTATCACTTAGTAGAGTGGTAGTAGGAGCATGAATAAGAACCTAGTTTCTCCCTCAAAGGAGTTACAGTCTCAAAAGCAAAATCAGTTATGCACAAATAATTGAATACCAGGCAAATTATGAGTACCTTGAGAAATACCAATAAAATATTCTAAGGATAAAATATCTAGCCAAAGAGAATTTCACTTTCATAAAGAAGGCAAATAGAATTTGAAGTGGACCTTGAGGTGAGAAGTGTACGGTACATTTAAGTTCTAGACTACGTCCAGTTGACTCAGAGAATAGTATTCATCTAGAATTGCAGAGATGGAGAAGGAAAACTGGGATGTTGGAGGTAGAGCCCAAAGTTTTTTTTGTTTTAGTTCTTTTTTTTTTTTTTCCTGGTACCAAGGA
>NW_022935057.1:0-438 GCF_012274545.1 Fukomys damarensis | reverse complement strand
TAGAAGTAAGTGAGATATGCACGGACTATGGGACCGTGGAATGGAGTGGAGCCTGGGCACAGGTCCTGGGTAACCAGCTGCTCCACCAGCAATCGGAAGCACATAGAGGCCAGTTCTGTGGACCTCTAAGTAGGGGCGTAGGTAAAACATAAAAGATTCCTTTCCTGTGGACAGTAGTTCCTGGGTTCATGAAGAAGCACCAGTGCATGTGCAAACACATACATATTCTTTCCCGTGGGATTCCCTATATCATCTTCTTGTTTCTTTTCCCGAGTACTGTATGGTGGCTGTATGTTTTGCATTTTTCATTGACAATAGTTGTACGTATTTGTGGAGTACAGAATGGTAAGTCGACACAGGTATACGAAGTGTGGTGATCATGTCAAGGTAATTGCATCCCCGTCTCCTCCATTATTTATCATTTCTGTGGGAAACTTT
>NW_022935056.1:0-1177 GCF_012274545.1 Fukomys damarensis | reverse complement strand
AAAAAAAAAATTGAAAGTCTTACCCAGAGCCTAGACTGGCTGTGATTTTCTTATTCTATCTTCTATCTTTAGCCCTTCTTTCTTCTCTGCAGGGAATCCAATGCTACTTTTCTCCCCCACCTTCTTCCTCTCCCAAGTTGTTATTTAAAGTGCAAGGGCTTCTGGATAACTCCTCTCTGCCTCTGAGCTACAGGGAGGGGAGGCAGGGATCACAGGGGCAGGTGCTCACTGTCATTCTTCCCGACAAGGTGGGGCAGGCTCTCTCCACTACAGCCTCAGAGCTTGGGCTGATGAGCAGCAGCATCAGCTGCTTTCTGCCAGAATGGCTTGGATTCTCCCTGGAATGCATCGCCTGTACCTTGGGTGGGCACCAAACAGAGGAGATAAGGGAGGGGAAAACTGCTGGAGGTTGCCCTAGCCAATTAATTAACATCATATATAGCGAAGAAGGGGGGAGTTTCTTGAACTTGATATGCAGAGTTATGCAAACTCATGTAGATTATCCTGGGTTCAGAATGGAGTGTCCTGGAGGTCTGGCATTTTTATTAAATTGGAATTCAGTACTGTTGGATCATATAGAAAAATAGAGAGTGAGAATACTTTGAATTAGAAGGTTAAATCCTTCATAATTCAAGTCCATGAGAATACCCACCACTTACGTACAATTTGGCAAATACAGGTAAGGCTTGCTCTACCTACCTGCAGAGCTGTATTACTCTATTCTTCAGAAATTATGATCTTAAGGTCTCCAAGTGACCTCTCAGTCAAGATCAGTATATTTGGTACACTTGAGGTAGAATAGAAAAAATAAAGATAGGTAGAAAGAAGACAAAGAAAATCATAATTTAAAAATTGTACTCTTAAGAAAAAACTGCAGCTTCAGGACACAAAAGCTGCCCAAGGTTGCAATGCCTTTTCTCTTCTAAAACTCACTCCAAAAAATTCTGAAGGGTCTGAAAGACACAGTAAGTCTGGGCCCTGGGCCCATACTTTTACCTGTACATTGCTCTTTCTACCACAGAGAGGGCAGCATATCTCAATTTCAATCAAAATGATATCAATAAACAAATAATATCTCAACTTCAATCAAAATAATATCAATAAACAAATAATATCAAACACATGTAAATGGTTTGTGTTCTAACAGAGCCCACAAAATGGGTTGACAGTAGGAATC
>NW_022935055.1:427-767 GCF_012274545.1 Fukomys damarensis | reverse complement strand
CCTATGCCCCTTGGGTAGATGGTGCTATTTATTGATTTGATCTGAGTTAATACCGGGCATATCGTTGGATTAAAACATGAGTAGCCCTAAATATTCTACTTACTGACACCAATTTTTTGGTTGTGGTGGGAAAACTTAGTGTTTAATCACATGTTGTCTGTTGGTATGCTCTGCAGTCTACTTTCTGAGCCAGTTATTTGGGACATTTAACAGTCTATTTTGTGTGAGGACAAAAGTAGGCTTTGCATTGAGTCACTTAGCTCATGAAAAGAAAAAGGAAAACATTTTTCATTATTGGGAGAATTATAATGATTTACTGGTAAGCATTTTATAGAAATAT
>NW_022935055.1:0-256 GCF_012274545.1 Fukomys damarensis | reverse complement strand
GAGAGCAGCAACTCTAGACTTCTCTTTACTTCTCAGGTAAAAACTTGTGAAGGACATTACCTGGGGCAGTTGAGGTAAGGACTGAGGGAAACGCTACAGTATTCATTTTTTAAACATCCCGGTTACTACAATGCTGTAGAATTCGGTAGTTCTAAATGGCTCATCACATGCTTTGTAAACATATTTTAAAAACAAACGAGGTATCTGTGTAGTGAAATGAAATTATGCAAACGAGTAGGTACTGGGAAAGTTACTA
>NW_022935054.1:0-516 GCF_012274545.1 Fukomys damarensis | reverse complement strand
GGGGTTTCCTATGGAAACAGGACCCTGGCTGGCACTCTGGGAGGCTGAGGCAGGAGGATACAAAGTTCCAGCCCAGCCTGGGCCACTTAGCAACTTAGATCCTGTTACAAAATTTAAAAAGGACTGGAGTTGTAGCTCAGTGTAGAGGCCCTGGGTTCAATCCCCAGCACTGAAAAGCAAACTAAATAAGGTCCGTTCATTTTGCTGGTGGCCAGATGGGGAGGAGGAAGTAAGGGCCACTTCTGTCAGTATGACGTGCACCCCATCCCTGTAGGGAGGAGGCCAGTGGCATAGTTGTGAGCAAGCTGCGCTGTTGGACCCAGGAGGCCCTGGGTTCAAATCCTGGCTCTGCCACCGTTTGGCTGGGAAAAGGGCCTAGCTCTCCATACTACCACCTGGGAAGCAGGAAGCTCAGCATTGTCTCCTGAGAGGGTGGCTGCAGGTCTCCCATCAGGGTAAGGCATTTAGGGCCTTTGGAGCCCGGAGAAGGCTTTACCCAGCCTGCTGCAAGCATTG
>NW_022935053.1:0-991 GCF_012274545.1 Fukomys damarensis | reverse complement strand
GTCCTGAGCCTTCTGACCTGAGAGGACAAGGGCCTTAGGGAGACTCTGCTCTCCAACAGGGTTCCTATCTCCAGAGACTTTGAAGAGGATGAAAGCACTCTTAGATGTCAGATTAACTGATCAAAACACCAGTTCCACGTCTTCCTCTAGGCCCATGGGTGGGACCCCAGGTGCAGCCAGAAGAAGAAAGAGCTGTTGTTTTCTATGAATGGAAACAAAAAACCTGTGTTTAAGAATTTAAGCCAAATTAACGATCCGGCATTTCAGGGCCCAGGTGGTATAGGTGGGATTGCCACATCTATTGTTTCAGACTTTACCTTCAGTGTCCTTGAGAGGTTGCGGGCTTGCCACATTTCTTATTTGTCCAGCTGCTGACTGAGGTCATGAGAAATGGGCAGAGCCTATGCTGGTGCAGTAAGTAATGTTAGAACCGTATCAGGACCTTCCCTCACTCTGCCTGAGTATAAACTCGGTGCAGGATGGATTTTCTTCCATTGTGTTCGTCTTTGGTGTCCAGGGCAGTGGGCTGGCACATTACTCGTTTTCTCAGACACTATTTGTTGAATGAATTAACAGTTATCTTACGGCCACATAGATCTGTGCAGGCTGTTCTTTGCGGACCTCGCCTTTGTCCTTTTCTAGCTTACATGTGCATTTACCTCCCAGGGGAAGGTATCTATAACCCTAATTGTGGGGTTCTTCGGTTTCCCATTCATTAAGTGCTTTGTCAAATTGAACAACTGCTCTCCTTCATGCTGAAAAATATCTAGAGGAATATTTCCCACTGATGCAGTTAAGAGTTTTCTGTTTTTGGTAGACTTACTAGCAACAAAAATACACACAGATGGACTTTGGGGCATGTGTCATGCATAAATAGCGCATTTATCAACCCTAAGCAAGCTCACACACAGATGAGGATCGACTTTCTATCAGAAATTAGACCACAGAATAAATAGTCCCCCAGATCTCAGTGAGCTATAACATGACAAAG
>NW_022935052.1:0-296 GCF_012274545.1 Fukomys damarensis | reverse complement strand
TACCAATTCATCATTCTCTATTTGTTGCAGCCAACAATTAAATTACTTGACTGAACAGCTAACAAAATATACTGAGATAATGGGAGCATAGTCTCCGGTGCCTGAAGTCACAAATATAGAAAGGGAAAAGATGAAAAAAATCTCTGAGGTGTTAGCATGCTAGATTAAAACTAGAAATATAATGAAAAACTCTTACGTTTTGAAAATATGTGTATATTAACAGAAATAGTTAATATATTCTGAATCCACTCATGGACACTGGGACAGACACAGGCTGAAAACACTCCATTAAATGT
>NW_022935051.1:0-205 GCF_012274545.1 Fukomys damarensis | reverse complement strand
TGTGACTATAGCTTCATAGTTTAACTTGAAATCGGGAATCGTGGTGCCTTCTTTTCATTTTTTTATTCAGTATTATTTAGGCTCTGATGATTCTTTTCTAGTTCCATACAAATTTTAGAACTTCTTTTGGTCCTAAGAATGCTGTTTGTTTGTTTGTTTTGTTTGTTTTTGGTACCAGGGATCAAACTTGGGACCTTGCACTTGT
>NW_022935050.1:0-211 GCF_012274545.1 Fukomys damarensis | reverse complement strand
TCTGAACAAAGTAATCAGTGATGAAAAGGTCAGGGGCTCCCATTTGGAACTGCTGAACTATTAGAAACGTATGGCCATATCTGAAAATGAAATCACTAAAATCTTCTATTGGAAATATTGGGCTGGGGATTTAGCTCAGTGGTTCTGCTGCCTGCCTTGCAAGAGCAAGGACCTGAGTTTGATCCCCAGTATATATAAAAAAAGAAATATT
>NW_022935049.1:0-263 GCF_012274545.1 Fukomys damarensis | reverse complement strand
TTTGAAATTGCTACACATGAACTCATAATACTGGAATAATAAAACCCTAATTAATGTAAGTCACTATTTAAAACAGAAACTAATCAGTGGAATAGTACTGTAAGTGTTTAAAGATGGATGTTACCGCTATGTAGTAATGCCAGTTTTATTTTTAATGCATTTTATGCATGTTTATCTTAAATATATTTCTATCATTTAGTTCTAAGAGATATGTCATTTACACAGCCATAACTCAAAAAGAACTAATGAAAAGGAGAGCAATT
>NW_022935048.1:0-5532 GCF_012274545.1 Fukomys damarensis | reverse complement strand
TACTGAGGATTTGTTCATAAAGTCTTTTCCTATGCCAATGTCTTCGAGAGTTCTGCCTAACTTTTCTTCCAGCAAGTTTAGTGTTTTTGTTTTAATACTTAGATCTTCAATCCACTTGAATTTTAATTTAGTGCCGGGTGAAAGATAAGGGTCCAGTTTTAATCTTTAGCAGGCAACCTTGAATTTTTGATGGGTGGAGTATTACTAGTTCTGAGGATGTCTTTAAGGCCTTTTAAAGATTGTCCTGTGGTAAAGCACTTGATGTCTTTTTAATCCTGATCTTTTCAGCAACATACCTTCTTGTATTTCAACTTCACAGAGCCCAACTTTACAGGAGCTTCTTTTCTGGTGAAACTCAAAACTTTTACAATTACTTACCTGGTCTGTTTGCTCTTAATTTTCATTGTCAAGCTGGCTACAATTCACCAAGAGTACCTGTACCAGAACCTGAATGTCGGGCTGCCTTGGAATTTCCTCCATCAGAAAAATGGGTGTCACTCTTTTAGTCTCAGTTTCCTATAAAGTCTCAGAACATGAGCAAAATGTAGACAAATTTTCTAGCAGGGCATAACACACAGGGTCTAGGGTCCAATTGTCACTGGAGTCCTTGTTCCCAACTGAAACTCCTTGAGCCTAGTCTTTATGGTATGCATTTTATCAGTGTTCTAGTTTTCTGAGCTGTAAGGAAATCTTACTTCAAGGTCACTTTTCAGCATTTAGGGCTCCTGCTCAAGCTGGAATCTCCAAACTTCCAAAATGCTCTTCAAACCAGTTCCAAATGTAGCATCATAACAGCATCCCCTCTAAGTGTCTTAGTCACTTTCTGTGTCACTGACATAAATAACCTGGCACCTGCAACTTAAAGAACAGATTTATTTTGGCTTATAGCTTGAGGTTTCAGTCCACGGTTAGTTGGTTCCCAAGCCAGAAAGGCACGGGGTAGAGTCTGTGTATGAAAGCTGCTCGCTTGGTGGCAATTGGCAAGCAGAGAATAGTGGGAGGAACAGGGAACAAATAGACCTTTGCAGGACACATCCTCAGTGACCCACATCTTCCATCCAGACCCCACCTCCAAACAGCAAGTCAGCTGTACTGGTTCTACAATCCAATCACCTCTAAAAAGCCCTGTCTATGAGCACAGGACTCAGTAGGTAGATATCTAGATATAAGCCATAACAACATTTTTATTTTTTTCTTTGCAATTTTAAGTTAAAGTTCAGAATTTTTCATAGTCTTAATTACCACGCTCTTGGAAGCTATATATGGAAAATTGTAAGAACTAACTAGTTTTGTTCTTTTTGTTTGGATGTTGTATCACATAGAATAAATCTTTTCCTAAAATCATGATGACATTTTCTTACATTTTACTTTAAAATATTTAAAGTTAACTTCCCAAATGTAAGCTCTCAGTCTCTTTGGAAATTTTTGTGTGTGTGTGTGTGTTTGTGAGTGTATACAGTTATACAAGGATTTGATTTTTTCCTTATTAACAATCAGTTGTTTCTGCTCTATTTCTTGCCTGATCCCCTCTTCCATCCTGTCAGTTACTCCCTTTCTAGGATATTTATTTTATCTTCTTTAATTTCACCATCCATTCTAAAAAGTAAAAAAGTTTAAAAGGTAAACATATTCAAAGAATATATGTTTTAAATCATCCATTCTGGGACAGTCACTGGTTTTTATCTCATATATACTTGGAATATTGGCAAGTGATCATTAAAGTGTAGCAGTAATGAAATAAAACTTTTGTACATCAACTTTCAAAACATTATAAAAATACATATACATAGCTATTAAGAGTTTAAGGTATAAGCCATAAACATTTGTCTTATTTTTCTGACCTAGAATGCCAAGATCTTAAATTATCTTTCTCACTGAAAATAGGAATAAAAATTATAACCTATCATTCTATACCAAGAGTATCATAAAATATTAAGATCTGTACTGTGAAAAAAACTTTGGGGATAATTTTTATTTATTATAACTGCTGTACTCATAGCCTGTGTTACAACTGTTACATAAAAATCTAACAAGTGTTAATATTTATAGTCATTGCCTTCAATTACATAAGACTATCCTGTGCAAAGTAACACATAAACCCCAGGTAAAATGCTATCAGACACAAATAGTTTCAAATTGTTTAAAAGCAATACATTTATCTTTATTTTCCCACTTTCTAAAGATGTCAATATTCATTTCATTTCAAGTACTTTTTGGTCTCTTAACTGATTTGTAAATTACGGTCAACTCCATCTACTTCTGGTTAGTGGACACCCTGATGCCTCCTGTCTTTCACCTTCTTGGAGAAATGATAAGAGTTCAGATTGCTTTTTGTTTTCATTTAGATTATTTTCGTATTCTTTCCAGTTATTAAAGCCCATATAAAGTCAATGAACTCTGCCCATCTGAGCTCATATTCTCATTTTCCAGTCAACATAAGATATTGGAGCGTAAAAACATTATGGAAAGCAATATGAAACTACAAGCTATCCTCTCAAAATAGAGCTAAAAATAGAACTATGTATGAGACAGAAATCTCACTGCTGGGTATATATTCAAAGAAAAAAATAAGTGTTTCAAAAAGATATCTGCATTCTCCTGTTCATCTCAGCACTATTTGCAAAACCAAATATAGAAACAACCTTGATTTCTGACAAAAGATGAATAATAAAACTGTGGTAGGTACAATTAATGTATATTTGATGGAACACCACTCAATCTTACAAAATGGAAATATTTAAGACACCATGGATGAATCTAGATGGCATTATGCTAAATGAAATAAGCCAGACATAGAAAGGTAAATACTGAGCCACCTCATTTATATGTACACTGAAAACCTAAAACTCTTAGAAGCAGAGAGTAGAAAGCTGGTTATCAAGGAATGGTGGAGAGAAACTGTGAATAAAAGGCCGTGACGTGCAAAGTCTTCATAAAGTCTTTACTAAACAAAGGCTCTTAGATCTAACGTGCTGCAATACAACTAGTTAACAATATTTTACTGTGTACTTTAAATTTTCTAAGAGCAGAAATCTTAAGTTTTCTCAACACATATGTTAACTATAAGAAGTATTAGTTAATTAGCTCTACTATGGAAATTATTTGGCAATTTATATAAATTTCAAAACGACACAGAATGCTTTCATATACACAATTTTTGCTTATCAACTACAATGTTAAAAAGTTTGGCTGAAAAAAGACAGTTGTTTCTGCTTTTGTTACTGTTTGTTGTTTTATTTTCTCTTTCACTCATTAAATTTCTTTCTCATTTCCATCAGTCAAACGGAACAGCTGAAACATTTTTAAGAAATACGTTCCCGCTTGAATTGACCGAAATATTTTGCATCCTTTCTTTCTAGGTTCATCTCATCCTAAGTGATAAGCTTCTGACAGACACTGAGTGAACTTGCAGCTTCTTGAGGAGTATATTCGGCTTAGGAAATTGATTGGATTTCCTGCACGTGGGACTGGAGACCTCCTTAAATGGATGAAAGGAAGTCAGGGATTGAAACAGTCTACGGAATTGCCGTAGGCTGTGCACTGTTCGAAGGATTTTGACTCGACTCTGTACTGAGCTGTATTTTGCTGCTCATATAAAATTTTGATCTTGGCAAGTGACTACGGTTTATCATAGCTTTGTTCACAGAAGAGCGAATACCTACATGGACAGGACTTCAGAAAAGAGACATTCAGGGAATAGAGCCTTAGTAAGGTTATAGTTTTAAATAACTAGTGCCAGGCACAGGTTGGCAATGCCAGATCAGCTGTGACAGAATCCATCAACGTGTACCGAGGAGAGGCTGTGAAGAAAACATCAGCTTTCTCCAACTCTACAATAGCTCTAAAATCAAGCCGTACTATAACTCAAATTAAACATAGATAATGAATTGCGTTTGAGGGCATCATCATGATAGTAGCTTTGTTAGGCCCTAAGAGACCTTTCAGACATCCACTGTGGTATGAGACAAGAGGGTAAATGCCGATGCTATGGGCTATCAAGAACCCCAGACTCAGAGGGGAATGGAAATTAAGTATTTTTTAATAAAATGATGGAAAAGAAAGGCTTCCCCAATAAGAACTGGTGACTTCAATGCCTCTTTTGCAAATTTCCAAATTCCTAAGAGAGCACCAATGTCTTCTTTGTCTTAGAGAAGGCAGGCAGTAAGCCCATGCAGATTTTTCACTTGTCTGCGATTAAAGATAGACTGCCAAAGTTTGCTCTTTGTTCAGAGCTCTCTCCTAATAAAGTCTAAGTTCACAACTGAGATTTGCTTCTAATTGCTTCTGTGAGGAACATCCCAGGGAGAGGTCTTGGTTATGCTGATCATAAGGTAGTTCTATACTTGTCATCAAAACATACTGTGAATGTGATTTTCACAGTATATTTTTTCTTTGGGTAATTTTTTTGATGTGTGTTTGAGGCTTATTTTTTAAATTTTATGGATGTGAAGTGATGACCATGATAATCTTGGATAATCATGTGAATCTGGGTTCTCTACAAGTGGGCCTCTGGAGAGTTTTAGAACTCAGCTAATTCTATGAGTTCTGGGCCCATGAAGAAATATCACTCATTGCAACAAGAGTTTCCCAGGCTCTGTTTACGAAATAAATGATCACATTAACAAGAACCCCTCTGGCATTGATGCAAGAAAATAAAATACTGGGAGAAAGGATTTTTCAATGTTAATTTTCTTAAATTTTAGCTAATGAAATGAGAAAGAATTTGATATGAGGAATGTTTTTGTTACTAATTACTTTTTGTACATCTTAAAAAGTAATTTCATAAATTGGCTGTTGTTTCTTAGAATTTTAATTGGGAGGGATTTATATTCAGACTCAAGGCATCTTCATGTTGCTGTTGTCATCTCAGTGCATTGTAGAAAGTGACCAATTTTGTTCTGGTTTAGCTGGGACTATATTAGTTTTTAGTGGTGAAGTCTGGCATTTCAAACTCTGTGTCCCAGGCTAACCTGGATGATTGGTTTCCTTTTCTGACAGTATGTGCTAAAAAATGTGGTTGGACAGGGGCTAAAAGAGGGTGTGGATATATAGTTTTGAAAACATACTGGATTCAAGGTAAACTTAATGGACATACTTTCCTAATCAATTCCAGAGCTTTCTCTGGCGAAAATGTTGACTTTCTATCAGGTACTCCTAGGAGATATTTAGAACATCAGTGGTGGCATCAGAAAGGCGACTTACTAAAAGTGGAAGAGGACATTCCTCATAAATGGCTGCACAGGGGCACTTAATCAATTAGATTGCGAAGCATACTGCTGCAGTTTCTGCTGGTAAATCCTCTTTGTTTTCCAGTAGTAATTTGTATTTATAATCTGAGTAACATAGCTACAAATTAATTTATATTTTTTCTTCATATTTATAATTTTATTGTGCATTTTTTTTGTATGTGCAAACTCTGTACTAAAGTTTGAGCCTAAAATTGTACTAATTTCATAGATTAATATAGGGACCTTTCGTTTTCTCTTCATGCTCCATCTTTATTCTATAAATTAAGGTTTTTTTTTTTTTTTT
>NW_022935047.1:0-270 GCF_012274545.1 Fukomys damarensis | reverse complement strand
AACACTGTTGTGAGGCCCTTTTATCAGAGAAGCCCTTCAGGCCTAAGGGAGTGCTTAGCAGCTATGAGTGCACACAGGCCTCCAGAACTCTGTATGCTTGAGGATAGGTTCAGTTTAACGTTAGAACACAAACGCACTTTGCCGAGGGCTTCTGCCGTTTAAAGTGCTGATTTTCCTGGGAAACAGCTTCTCGCGCCGCTTAGCCAATTAAAGTGAAAGCGGTGAGTTTCATGAATGTGAAGTACTCCACGGAGAAATGTGCTGCAACTC
>NW_022935046.1:0-222 GCF_012274545.1 Fukomys damarensis | reverse complement strand
TTAGAGAGAGAGAAGTCTCACTATGGTATTTATTTCCTGTGCTGTAGAAATTTTAAATTAATAGCAGTTACCAATGCATTCAAAATGTGTTAATAGAATCACATCCATGCCAGATATAAGCAGAGACTCTACATTCAGATCCTGTGTTGCCCATAACTATCTCAGTATGCCTTGGCCCTCCATTCTTTCTGCTCTAGACACAAGTTGATAAATGGAAAATAA
>NW_022935045.1:0-395 GCF_012274545.1 Fukomys damarensis | reverse complement strand
CAGCCTCTGGACCTGATCCAGCACCAGGCACAGATGCCTGCCCGCTGCCACAGAGGAATGGACTTGTGCTGTGGCTGCATCACTGCCAGCTGTGCTGTTGGCCTGTGTCACTTGTACCTGGGAGACTCGGGAAGGAGCCAGCTTCGCGTGAGCCCTGGTGACAAGGAGCAGCCTTCACCATCACTACCTCAGACTCTGGAAGCACAGCCTGGAGCGAGATGCCTTTCTTGAGGCGAAGCAAGAACCTATCCCCCTCCCTCCTCGGCGTCCTTCCTCTTTCCCTTCCCCTCCCTCCCTCTTTTGCTCTCTCTCCCTCCCTACCCACCCCTCACTTCTATCCCCATAACCCATCTTGCAGTTCCCTTTGGCTCCCTCCCGGTCTCTCCCTCCCTCCT
>NW_022935044.1:0-207 GCF_012274545.1 Fukomys damarensis | reverse complement strand
AAAGGTTCTATCTTTGAAAGAGCTGAAGCCATGAAAACTAAGTCCCTTGTTGGCTTCTTGAATAAGGTCTTTTAAAATTAACTTTGGAATCTTTTATCATCGTGATAATTTCAGTTCTCCCACAAAGTAAAAAGAGAGGGCTAGATAGCTATTTGAGTGTTTGGCAGCCCTACACACTTATAAATCATACTTTACAAGGTGAGAATG
>NW_022935043.1:0-228 GCF_012274545.1 Fukomys damarensis | reverse complement strand
TGGCCCTGTGATTATTCAACCATATGTAGGTCAAGACTAAATGAATTAATAAGCAACTTAACTGTCAGCCGCCTCCACGAGCTTATGGGGCATCTATGAACAGACAATTGCCATAGTACCCTGGGAAACAGGAGTTGGGGGCAGGGAGAGGGACTGTACTGGTCCCTGCAGCACACACTGCCTTCTACATAATATTTGGAGTGTGAAAAAGAGATACGAGTTATACAT
>NW_022935042.1:0-244 GCF_012274545.1 Fukomys damarensis | reverse complement strand
GCCTGTCCTAAGTAAAAACCAAACAGCCTCCACGTTGACCCGCTGATCACCCCACCACCACAGACGCGTCGTTACCCATGACAACGCGTTTGCGTAAAGAAGTGATCTAAGCCATTGCCTAGTAACATTGTGTCATGCTATTGTTACATTCTCCCCCCAAAGTTTATGGCTAACTACTTCTTCTTACAATTTTGCGGTTTGTGCCTTTATAAACTGCCTGTATCTGCAAATAAATGAGACCTTG
>NW_022935041.1:0-683 GCF_012274545.1 Fukomys damarensis | reverse complement strand
AAAAAAAAAGAAAGGCAGTCTCATAAAAATATTACAACCTATACCAATCCACTTTATTCACCAAATCTGGCTCTGTGCAACTTCTGGCTCTTCTCCAGAGTCAAAAGGACTATGAAAGGTAAACATTTTTATATGATATTTTTGATTTTTTGTTTGTTTGGTACCAGGGATCTAACTCAGGACCTTGATCTTGTGAGGCAGGCAGCAGCACCACTGAGCTAAAAATCCCCAGAAGATAAACATTTTTAATCAGTTCAAGACATCAAGGCAGCCACACATTATAACTAAAAACACTTAGGAAAGAAGACTTTCAGAACTGCTCCAGAAAGTGCCAAGAACAATGGGATAAGTGAGTTTGAAGTGAGGGGAGTATTTGAGAAGCATTAATGGCAATGTGTTTTTCATAGTGACAATTTTTTCATTTAAACAATTATTATAGAAGCAGGAGAGACCCAAACCACTGTGTGCTGTCAAGTGGCTCTTTCACCAGGTCGATCCCACCCCTCAAGGAGGGGTGGAACTGTGTCTGTCCTTCCACACCTGAGGACCACAGTGATTCTGCAGGGCCCACGAGCCTGATAGATTTATCTCAGATTTATCTTGGTCAATGTAACAAATTACTTTTTACATCTTGATATTTATAATAAAAATACTTTACCTACCTTGGTCACCAAAAAAAAAAA
>NW_022935040.1:0-1890 GCF_012274545.1 Fukomys damarensis | reverse complement strand
ATGTAACTGTACTGTATCCCTAAAATGTACCAATAAACTCAATTAAAGCTGAAAAAAAAGCAAACCATAAAAAAAGAAATTAATAGAATAAATTAAGCATTAACTTTCAAGTTGAAACTGAATATACTTTCAACTGATACAGAAAAATATCTTTATTGAAAAATTAAGATTTATATCAATGATTTACATGTACTCTCATATTAAACTGAATCAGTGTGACAATATAGCAAGTGTTAATCTATACCTTTCCCAAACAATATTTTGAAAGTAATATATGTAAATTATTTACTTGTTTTTAATTTTTCTTGATTGATATGAAAAATACATATTCCTTCTCTTGTCTGTATATAGCTAGCAGGAGAAATGGACCTTCAAAGATATTTTTAGGAAGTGCTCACATAGTAACAATTTACTGTAATTTCTCCCCTTTAGAGATTATCATAAGTGTTATATGGCTCTGTTAAATATTAAACATAATTTATTTAATTTGTTTTCCCAGAATATTCTAAATGTATTCTTTGTTTACTCATTATTGGAAAAAAATCAACTGTATATATGCTCCTTCCTATAAGGAATAGATAAATTACTATCATAATATTTTTGGCATGTTGTTGAATGAAGAAGAGACTTGGAAGAATCATAGAAAATCTTAAAAGCGCTAAAAAATAGGATAGTACAAATTTCTGACATTATATGAAACAGATACAGGTATGGCGACTATTACTAGTGTAAAATTGTTCTAAAATCAATATATTTTTATAACTGTTTACTCATATGTATACATTTTTTCAATCCACTCTTCTACTAATGGATTCAAAACCAGGGCTGGGAATTTAGCTCAGTGGTGCTGCCGCCTACCTCATAAGCACAAGGTCCTGAGTTCGATCCTTGGTATGCCCCCCCCATATATATATATAGATATAGATATAGATATAGATATAGATATATCTATATCTATATCTATATCTATATCTATATATATATATGGGGGGGGCATACCAAGGATCGAACTCAGGACCTTGTGCTTATGAGGTAGGCGGCAGCACCACTGAGCTAAATTCCCAGCCCTGGTTTTGAATCCATTAGTAGAAGAGTGGATTGAAAAAATGTATACATATGAGTAAACAGTTATAAAAATATATTGATTTTAGAACAATTTTACACTAGTAATAGTCGCCATACCTGTATCTGTTTCATATAATGTCAGAAATTTGTACTATCCTATTTTTTAGCGCTTTTAAGATTTTCTATGATTCTTCCAAGTCTCTTCTTCATTCAACAACATGCCAAAAATATTATGATAGTAATTTATCTATTCCTTATAGGAAGGAGCATATATACAGTTGATTTTTTTCCAATAATGAGTAAACAAAGAATACATTTAGAATATTCTGGGAAAACAAATTAAATAAATTATGTTTAATATTTAACAGAGCCATATAACACTTATGATAATCTCTAAAGGGGAGAAATTACAGTAAATTGTTACTATGTGAGCACTTCCTAAAAATATCTTTGAAGGTCCATTTCTCCTGCTAGCTATATACAGACAAGAGAAGGAATATGTATTTTTCATATCAATCAAGAAAAATTAAAAACAAGTAAATAATTTACATATATTACTTTCAAAATATTGTTTGGGAAAGGTATAGATTAACACTTGCTATATTGTCACACTGATTCAGTTTAATATGAGAGTACATGTAAATCATTGATATAAATCTTAATTTTTCAATAAAGATATTTTTCTGTATCAGTTGAAAGTATATTCAGTTTCAACTTGAAAGTTAATGCTTAATTTATTCTATTAATTTCTTTTTTTATGGTTTGCTTTTTTTTCAGCTTTAATTGAGTTTATTGGTACATTTTAGGGATACAGTACAGTTACAT
>NW_022935039.1:0-558 GCF_012274545.1 Fukomys damarensis | reverse complement strand
CAGCTCCTTTGTCAAATATGAGGTGGATGAGTATATCTGGATTTGTTTTTGTGTCTTCCAATCTGTTCCACTGATCCTCAGGTCTGTTTCCTTTCCAGTACCATGCTGTTTTTATCACAGTGGCTTTGAAGTATAGTTTCAAGTTGGGAATTGTTATACCTGCTACCATGTGTCTGTTGCCTAGGATGGCTTTTGCTATTCTAGGTCTCTTATGGTTCCAAATGTGGATTCTTTTTTCTAGTTCTGTGAAATATATGGTTGGAATTTCAATAGGCATTGCATTGAATCTGTATAGCAGTTTTGGTAGTATGGCCATTTTCACTATGTTGATTCTTCCTACCCAGGAGCAGGGGATAGCTTTCCATTTTTTTATATCCTCTTCAATTTCTTTTTTCAGAGTGCTATAGTTTTCAGTGTAGAGATCTTTTGCTTCTCATGTTAGATTGATTCCTAGGTACTTCATTTTTTTGGATGCTATTGTAAAAGGAATTTTTTCCTTATTTCTCTCTCCGTGAGTCTGTTATTTGTGTATAAGAAGGCTATTGATTTTTGGGTGTT
>NW_022935038.1:0-270 GCF_012274545.1 Fukomys damarensis | reverse complement strand
CTCAGAGCTGCTAGGCACTCTCTTAGGCCTGAAGAGCTTCTCTGGCAAAAGTGCCTCACAACAATGTTTTAATCGCTGCCAGGCAGAGACCGATAAACAAAAAGGAACACAGTTGTACTCTACATAAGAAGTCGACTTCATTGGTAAATTCACAGATTTGCAGCACTTTTTTCTGCGGAGTGCTTTACATTCATGAGAGTGACCGCGTTCGCTTTAAATGGCTAAGTGGCTAGAGAAGCTGTTTCCCGGGGAAAACTGCACTTTAAACCG
>NW_022935037.1:0-213 GCF_012274545.1 Fukomys damarensis | reverse complement strand
TTCGCCTGGAATGCAGACTTGCAAGGTCATGCCTCGCCTGGCCTGAGTTCATTATTCCACGCACCATGGAGATTTGGACACCAAGTGCATACCCTCCTGATGGGCACGTCTTGTCATGCAGAGTTAAAACCCTACATACTATGCTTCAGCTTTTTTTTTTTTTTAATTTGAGTGTGCCGAATATCATTTTGTGATTGAATGTTACTAAACTGT
>NW_022935036.1:0-256 GCF_012274545.1 Fukomys damarensis | reverse complement strand
TTTTTCTCTCTCTCTCTCTCTCTCTCTCTCTCTCTCTCTCTCTCTCTCTCTCTCTGTCTCTCTTTGTAACCAGGGATCGCACTGTGGACCTTGCACTTGTGAGCAGGCAGCAGATCCACTGAGCTAAATCTCCAGGTGCGTTGCCTTTTTATTCTGTCTGTGGTAGTTTTTTACCATTGATGTTTTATTTCACTTTTTGTGGTGTTAGGGATTAAACCCAGGACCTCACCCATGCTAGACAAGTACTCTTCCCCTG
>NW_022935035.1:0-544 GCF_012274545.1 Fukomys damarensis | reverse complement strand
AAAATATGTTTGGTTTCAAGGCCCTGGTCCCTGCTCTCCGCTGACAAGGAAAAAATTTGGAGTATGGAAGGTATTTTGAATTTTATCTCAAACCAAGTTAGGTTTTTAATCATGAACTGAAACTCTATAGTGGTTATGACTAACAACTTGTGAGTTCACAAAACATTTATTTTAGTACAAAAAATGAGAACAACAAGAGAATCTGAGTGAGTGACATCTTATTAACCAAGGGCTCTGCCTGGAAGGTTTCAGAGCTGGATTGAGAAGGAGGTTACTGCTTAACCCAGGAGGGGAAAATGGAGAGATTCTAAATTTAGTTCACAGATTATAAAATGTTAAGGAAGTAAAAGAAAAGGATTTTCTAGGTGGAGAACTTTGGCCTGATTTATGCCAGCCAGGCAGAATTCTCTTTTGATCATCTGAGAGCAAATTTAGTAATATTCTCAATGAGATACACTTTGTTTGTTCCTCCCAAAGCAATGTTAGAACATCCTCTAGCTTTAATCCAGCTTCAGGATGCTAAGGTGTCCTGAGACAATGCTTC
>NW_022935034.1:0-527 GCF_012274545.1 Fukomys damarensis | reverse complement strand
TCTTAAAAGTAATGCTTTTGAAAGTTCACCCTGCCTGCGTTAACAAACCTGTGTGCATCTCCATGTGATGGCAGGTGATGGTGAGGTACACACAACCACATCCCCCGTGGAAGAGCAGAGCCATCCCTGATACTGAAAGGATTTTGAACCATATCGTATGGAAGATAGGGTAGGGTCTAGGAATCTTTACCTCAATGGAAATAAGTGGGGTGAGCGTGAGCCACAGTGTTGTAAAGGGACCTCGACTTCATTTTGATTCTCCAAGGGCTAGGATAGGACTAACAGAGGACAGGCTGACTTTGTGTTGCTGAAAACAGCCACCACCTCTAGAGCCACCAACAGAGTGGGAAGACAGTTACCATACCTTCCTACTTCCCCTGCTTCTAAAATCACTATGGTGCAGCCAGATTTTCAGAGCCCCCTTGTTGCGGGTGGGGGTGGGAGGGTTGAGTCAGATTCAGGCTGGTGTAATGTAAAAGCTGAAAGGGTCCATTGCCAGACACCTCTGGTCCACCCTGGAAGGTAGA
>NW_022935033.1:0-233 GCF_012274545.1 Fukomys damarensis | reverse complement strand
TGCTGTCATAATATACCATGTGCACAGCCATGTGCAGAACCAAGTCCCCTGATCTCAGCTAGCTGATGGCAGAACCCCACGACACAGAGTGACCTTGGGCTGCAAGGCCCAGATTGAGTTCCCCGACCTGCAGGGTTGAACTCCACAGAGTTCTACTACAGGTTCCCCCTACCCTTTCTTTAAAGATGTTCAAAGTTGGGAGCTCAGAAAAATACCCTTTATGACTGCCTCTG
>NW_022935032.1:0-202 GCF_012274545.1 Fukomys damarensis | reverse complement strand
TTTTTTTTAGTCATCTAGCAGCTGTTTGATCCAGCTTCCATGGTGTCTTGCTATGTTTAGGGAGTCACTATATACCTGATCAACTATATTAACCTTGTGTTCAGGATCTAATTCTTTATCCTCCCATGGGTCAAATTTGCTACCCACACTTGAATTTTTCATATCTTGATTTCTGCTTTGGTTTCTCATCATTTCTACCTCT
>NW_022935031.1:0-237 GCF_012274545.1 Fukomys damarensis | reverse complement strand
ACGGATGGATCACTGTGCTCCGAGACATTCAGTGGCTCTTTGCCACACAATCTAGCCTGGTCCGCAGTTCCTCCGTGTTTTGGCTGTCACCTATTTTTATAAACTATATTTTGAGCCTTATTTTCTTCCACATATCTAAGCTCCAGCCACAGAAGTATCCCAAAAAGTCCTATGTAACCTCCCTCATGATTCGTCTGCCTAGAACTCCTTGCCACATGCCATTCTATCCAAAAATAC
>NW_022935030.1:0-251 GCF_012274545.1 Fukomys damarensis | reverse complement strand
GCTATCACATTTTCTTTCCTACCATCTGTCAACAAGGGTGTGGAACAGGCTTATGCTTTGGTGGTAGAAATACTCCCAGATTGGCTTTTATCAACAAGTTCATTCTCACTTCGGAAAGCAACACTTGGCCTGAGACTCCTACTATACTCCTCAACCTGACAGATATCAGCATTTGCCCGGTTTCCTCAGTGGGACTCCTTCAATCTGAGATTTGGGAGTGGTCCTTTCTTTCCATTTCTTCTCTGTCATTT
>NW_022935029.1:0-210 GCF_012274545.1 Fukomys damarensis | reverse complement strand
ATTAATCTAAGTTGTTTGTATGTCAGGCCAGTCATAACTTGAAGGCCCACTGTATTTATTTTCGCACTACACCTGAGATAATCCTTTGCTCATTATCTCAGTCTGTCACTAGTTTCTGTTTATGTGTTTATTTATTTATTGAGTGCTAAGGAGCAAACTCAGGGCTTTACCATAGGGAAAGCAAGTGCTCTGCTATTGAGCTACATCCCA
>NW_022935028.1:0-219 GCF_012274545.1 Fukomys damarensis | reverse complement strand
GAAAAGGAAAAACAAAAATACTTATCATATCTACCTATAATTTTCTGAAGTCTTAATATCTCTGCAGTGGCACTTATTTTGACTTTTCAAATCGAGATATATTTTGCAAACAATTTACATTTCCCAAAATTAAAATTATGGAATTTAAATCTTACCTATTCATTTTTAGTTATAAAAGTAAATATTAAGCAAAATATATAGTATATCTAGTATTTAATA
>NW_022935027.1:0-286 GCF_012274545.1 Fukomys damarensis | reverse complement strand
TGCATGCCCTAGGATGCAGTGTAGCCATATTGCTCATGATAGTCTAAAAACCATTGATTTATTGGGAGCTCACCTCCACAGTGGCGAGGTTTAAAATGTGTTAATGAAGAGAGGGATATCTGCTGTGTAGCCCCCTGGCCTCAGTTTCCTTCTCTGTACACTGGAGATTATACAAGCTGCTTTACTGGCTGACCTCTCTCCCCTTCTCCCATAAGGCTGACCACACGGACCCTGGGATTCCAGAATATTTCGAACGTGCTCCCACCTGAGGGCCTCTGCTCTGGCT
>NW_022935026.1:0-215 GCF_012274545.1 Fukomys damarensis | reverse complement strand
TATTGGTCTAGAAATGTTAATTTTTTTCCATTTCTACAGGGGTAATGCACTATATTAAATATGAAAGGTCATGTCTACATGGGTTTGATTACAGAAACTAATAAAGTATTCTCTGAATAATGAAAAATAGAATAAGATAAGACTATAAGAGGGAGAAGCAATTTAAATATGTTAAGGGACCATTTTCATCTTCAGAATTAAGGATTATTTTAATC
>NW_022935025.1:0-430 GCF_012274545.1 Fukomys damarensis | reverse complement strand
CCTCCTAAGTCTCCTCAGTGGCACTGGGAACTCTTTTCTCCCATCAGTTCCTGGTGTTTACACAGCAATGATGGCATTTATCATATCCTACAGGACTGGTCCTTGTCTGCCTGGGTTGTCCTTCAGTCTGGACAAAACGCTCTGCTTCAGGCCCTCTTGCAGCCCCTGACACAGTCCTGTGCTTGATAAGGTCCAATATCGTGGGTAGCCTTTTCTATACCTTCTGAAGCAGTACTCCTTTTCTTCTCTCCCACCTCTCAGAGAGGCCCCTTCCTTCTTATCTACTATTTCCCTGCCCACCAAGCTCATGCTGGTGGCTCCCCCGATTCCTTGGATCTCTCTTCCACATTCCCAGTCCATTGGCTGTGTGGCAGCATCACATTTACTCCTACAAGCCCACTGTGTAGGCTTCTGTGCCCCTTGAGCCCCT
>NW_022935024.1:0-482 GCF_012274545.1 Fukomys damarensis | reverse complement strand
GTTCTGTGATAACACTTGGCACAAAGGCATTCACTGAGAAGAGTCGGGCCTTTAGGAAGTTCTTTATGCCAACCCACATATTTGCATCCATATATATGGAAGACTCTACTATTCACTACCTAGAACCCCCCTGCACTGTCTAGGCTTTTGTTTTTTTATTAGTCAGCTTTCTGTTGCTGTGACAAATACCTAACACAGCTTAGAGAAGGGAAGACTTATTTTGCCTCGTTGTTTTAGAGGTTTCAGACCATGGTCATCTGGCTCCATTGCTTTTGACCTTGTCAAGGCAGAAACATGTTGGCAGAAGGGTGTGGCAGAAAACAGCTGCTCCCCTCACAAGTAGAATGAATGAATCTAATGGTAACACGCTGCCCTGTGTTTTAAGCACCATTTATTCATCCAGCAAGTATTATTTGGGGTCACATTAGCACAAACAAACCCAGGTACTTACCTCACCAAACTACAGTCTATTTAAAAAGATA
>NW_022935023.1:0-226 GCF_012274545.1 Fukomys damarensis | reverse complement strand
CTTCATACCTCCCGGCAGAGGCCAAGTGTGTTCCTAAGAGGGAGGGTAATACACGGTGAGCAACGAGTCTCCGCGAGCTCCAAAGTCCTGTACAGGCTGAGTGCTCAGCCTCTTGGGGTGCGAGGGCTTCAGCGGGAGTCTAGGTTCCAGAGGGCAGTGCCCCTGGCATTAAGATGTTTCCATGACCCGAAAGACAACATATGTCCGCAGATTCTATCTGGACTGC
>NW_022935022.1:0-203 GCF_012274545.1 Fukomys damarensis | reverse complement strand
TGTTAGTGCAATTTCTTTTTTTATCTAAGCATCGTAGTGCCTATAATTTAAATTATGGTTTTTTTTAATATTTCTTTTCAACACTTTTCTGTGCCAGTGTTTTTTATAAGTACCTCAACATTTCATCTTTCAAAAAAACTAGGTAAAGAAATAAGCAATATTTTGGTGAAAGGATTATATTAAGTTGAGATGCTACATTAAAT
>NW_022935021.1:0-240 GCF_012274545.1 Fukomys damarensis | reverse complement strand
CTGAGACAGAACACTACCACACTGCCACTAAAACTCAACACACCACGAAGAAGGAAGTAATCTGAACTGGGTGTGGTGGAACATGCCTATAATCCCAGCACTCAGGAGGCTGAGACAGGAGGATCAAGGCCAGCCTGGGCTACACAGTGAGATCTTATAAGATCAAAAAAGAAAGAAACTTTGCCAGGTATGATGGAACATATCTGTAATCCCAGCAATGGGGAGGCTGAGGCAGGAGGA
>NW_022935020.1:0-320 GCF_012274545.1 Fukomys damarensis | reverse complement strand
AAATTCTTTATTTTCCATTAATTTTATTAATGATGGTATATTTCAGATATACAACATGCTGACATTCATTATTGGGAATTTGTACCTTTACATAATATATCTTGGTTCTCATTTTTTCCCATCCCCGATGCCTTCACTTCAATCCTTCCAATCTTCCACATTTACAATTCTCACATTTATTCCTTTCCCATCTTTCCTTTTCTCCTTCCCCTTTGGACCTTTACTTCCTAGTTCACATTATCTATTATACATTTTGATCCTCATTTACACTTTCATTTTCTTACACCAGAGAAATTATTTGGTATTTATACATGTATATC
>NW_022935019.1:0-4422 GCF_012274545.1 Fukomys damarensis | reverse complement strand
CACAGAGTAGCAAATCATCCACGTATTATAGCAGGGTACAATCATAATTCTGTGCTGGAAATTAGTCAAGTCAGCAGCAAGTGCTCCTCCAAATAAAGTGGGAGAGTTTTTAAATCCTTGTGGCAGTCTAGTCCAAGTGAGTTGCCCCTACCTTCCCATGTCAGGATCCTCCCATTTGAAGGCGAACAATGGCTGACTCTCAGGTGCAGTTCACAGGCAAAAGAGGGCATCTTTCAAATCCAAGCAAGTGAACCAAGCAGCTTCAGGGGGAGGCATGGAAGCATACAGGGATTGGGGACGGCTGAGTGCAGGGTTACAGTGGCATCACTGATGGCACAGAGGTCCTGTACAGGCCGGAAACCTCCATTTGGTTTCCTTACTAGAAGTAACAGTGTGTTCCATGGGGATTCCCAATCTACTAAGATCTCAAACTGCTGTAAGCATTCTATATGGGGTTGAACACCTAGGTGGGGAATTCTTGACACAGGATACTGTTTGATGACAGTAGGGGCAACATTTGGTTTAAGTTCAGTGATTAAAGGAGGGTGGTTATTGGCAAGCTGTGGTGGGGCTCCTTCTGCCCATACCTTGGGAAACAAGATTTTCAGAGCCTCAGAATTCTCAAAGGGAGAGAACTCAGCCTGGTGTAATCGCCATTCGTCTTCTGTGGGAACTGTCAGTCATAATTAGATTTGGAGTGGATTCAGCTTGGAGCATTGCTGGCCCATTTGGAGTAAAGGAGGTAGTTTCCCTGAGTTTTGAGAGGCAGTCTCTCCCTAGAAGTGGGATAAGACACCCTAATATATATAAGAATTCCTGTCTGACCATACAGCCCCCAATCTCACAAGAGCCGCTTCTGCAAAACTTCCTTTCTGCTAGGACTCCTGAAGCCCCTACAATTTGAACTTGTTTGGAGCCTAGAGGGGCTGTAAGTTGTGTTACCAAAGAATGTTCAGCTTCACTATCTACCATAAAAGTCATGGATTTGTCCCCTAATTTATCTGTGACTGTGGGGTCCCCGGGACCCAGCTTGATGGAGCTTGGTCTGTCCTCATCAGAGGTTTCAGACACAGCAAAGACTGAGTCCAGAAAGGAGGGCTTCCCAGTGCCTTTCTCTGGAAGGCCTTCTGGCCAATGTCCATCCTCTTTGCAGTAGGCACACTGGTTAGGTCCCAAAGGTGGCCTGTTTTTATTCATTGTGCTCCCAGGTGCGGAGGTTCTGTAGTGGGTTAGTTCACGTCCCTCGCCAGATAACATCAGGACAGAGCCCAGGTAACCTCATTCCCAGGCTGTACCCTTCTGTCCACAGTGATCCCCCAAAGTGATACAGACCACACCTCCAGCCTGAGGAGACCAGAAACAGAAAGAAGCATAGGAAAATAGTTCAATCCTGAAAACTCCACAGCACATTCCCTGATGCGTGGACAGGGGGTTTTACTCAATGACAGAAGTTTAGGTCATAAATAAAGTTTGGTTATAAATGAAATCCTGCTCAATCCATGAAGATGTCTGTGCTGAAAAAAAGTCATCTTACAGCCAGTGTTTCTGTATTCTTCTCTTTGTTAGTGGCTGAGTTATTAAAGACAGCTGTGTCCATTGTTTATGACTATCATGGATGACGAAAACCTAACAGCAGGCCCACAAATTCCCCAGAGTCCCCACCCTCTCCTTGCCTTGAGATTGAAACCAAAAAGAATTGCATTTCCCACCGACATCAAGAAAAGCTTCTCCTGGCATTGGCAGTCACATCTGTAATCTCAGGTCTGTAACTTGTACTCACATCTGTAATCAGAGAGATCCCTGATGTCAACACAGCTGTGGGGCAACGTGAGAAAGACAGTAAAAACTTGTTGCATCGAATTAAAAGGCAAGAAAAACTGAGCGATATATCAGTATGAATGATGGGAAGAGAAAGTTTCATATTCACTTTACAATTCAAAAGTAGAGAGTTCCACCATACCATCGGTAAGTGCATGCAAAGACCAGAGAGCAGCTGTGTGGACCAGAGTGATGCAGATGCAAGCTGGGTCCCAGCAAGGGCACCGCCCTGCCTCAACCCCCAGGCACACATGCCCAAGCCACAGCCCACCCAGAAAAAAGCTGCACAGGTGAGCAAGCTTCATTCAGAGTCCCACTATACACTGGCCACAGTATAAGAAAAAGAACTACACAGATGCACAATCAACAGTCAGAGGCTTGCCCGATACCACTGATAAGTGCCTGAAGACCCTAGCCAGAAGCCTACACAGACAACAGGAACTGGGATACACAGCCCCCAGCCAAAGGCCTCCCCACACAACAGCCACACAAGGGCCCCAGAGAGAGGCACACCTAAATACCATCTCAAGAGTGCACAGGCCCCAGCCACAATCCCACCCAGACAACAGGTCAGCTCAGGGATATAGAAGGCCGCCATTCTAAACCCAGGAACTGGTGTACTGGGGAGCAGCAGAGTAAAGGTTGTTTGGTGGCCTGCTGAGAACTGAAGAACACTGGGTGGGCAAAAAGTTTCCTCAACAAACGCACAGCAGGCTGCATCTGCTGAAATGAGAAGGCATGGAAATAAGTCTCAAAACCAGACTTCCAGATCACCTAAGGCAACCCCAAAGGGAAGTGAGATGGAACAATCTGATAATCACCCAGACTCCCTGAATTGGCAATGAAAGAGGACCTGCAAAAAATGAAATCAGAAATCATTTCTCAGATAACAGCAGTGATTGTGCCCATAGTACAAGACATGATTAATAAATCTAGAGCAGACACACATAAAAAATATAGGAGCTGAGGAACATGATGGAATCCCAACATAGGAAAGAAATGGAATCCATAAAAGAGAGGCAAACAGATTTCAAAGACTTTAAAAACTCCACTGAAAGTTTACACAACAGAACAAGCCAATGTGAGGATAGAATTTCAGATATAGAAATAGGATTGCAATTAGTGATCAGAAAAAGAAAAAGATCTTAAAAATAGTAAGGGACCATGAGAGATCAATCCAGCTGCTGCAAGATGATTCAAAGAAGAATAGCATAAGACTGACTGGAGTCAATGAAAAAACAAGAGTGCAGAAGACATAAAAACACCGGTCACCAAAGTAATGGCAAAAACTTTCCAAATAGGGGAAAAGAACCTGACATACAGATAAGTGAGGCTTATAAGACTCCAACTTGCCATGATAAAAAAGTTCACATAGGCATGTAATAGTTAAGATTCCAGAAACCCAACAGAAGAACAAAATTCTAATTTTTTTTTTGGCAAAAACTTTCCAAATAGGGGAAAAGAACCTGACATACAGATAAGTGAGGCTTATAAGACTCCAACTTGCCATGATAAAAAAGTTCACATAGGCATGTAATAGTTAAGATTCCAGAAACCCAACAGAAGAACAAAATTCTAAAAGCAGTCAGAGAAAAGAAACAAATCACATACAAAGGAAAGCCCATCAGAATCACAGCAGACTTCTCAGTATAAACCCACAAGACAAGAAGAGCATGGAGTGACATATTTCAAGCCCTAAAAGGAAACGACCTCCAACTCAGATTGATGTACCCTGCAAAATTATCTTTCAAAACTGATGGAGAAATAAGATACTTTCAGGACAAAGAGTTCCTTAGGAACTTCATGAACACTAAACCAGCACTCCAAAAAATTTTAAAGAATATCCTAAGAAAAGACAATATGGATCACAACTCCAGGAAGCCCAGCAGAATGAACCCATCAGGCACAACAAGGAATTAAATACAAAGGGGGAGGATCCAACGAAAAGAAAAAGTCACGACAAGGACAAGTCAACACACACCAGTTATAACCATCAATGTTAATAGTCTGAATTCGCCAATCAAAAGAAATAGACTGGCTGAAGGGGTCAAGAAGCAAGATCCAACAATATTCTGCATACAAGAAACATACTTAATGCAAAAAGAAACTCATAGATTGAAAGTTAAAGGGTGGAAAACAATACTCCATGTGACAGGAACCCCCCAAAAAATAACTGTAGCTATCCTCTTTGAAGATCAAGTAGATTTTAATCCAAACACTGATTAAAAGAGACAAAGGACACTACATCCTTGAAAAGGGAACAATCCAAGAGGAAGAGATGACAATCATAAACATATATGCACCAAACACAGTGCGTCCAACTACATAAAACAAATATAACAGACATGAAAAATTAGATAAGCACTAATACAATAGTAATGGGAGATCTCAATACTCCACTGTCACAAGTAGATAGATCAACCAGACAAAAAATAATGAAATAGTAGAACTCAACCAAACTCTTGAACACATAAACTTAACAGATGTTTACAGTGTTCCATCCCACAAAATCAGAATACACATTCTTTTCAGCTGCACGTGGATCATTCTCCAAAATTGACCACATACTCATTCATAGAACATATTTAAGTACAAAAGAACTGA
>NW_022935018.1:0-256 GCF_012274545.1 Fukomys damarensis | reverse complement strand
TTTGCTTTCCTGTTACTTGTCACAGGATACTTAGGTGCTTTGGAATCGTTTGGTATCATAAACGATACTTCCATGACCAACCGTGGTCTAGTCTTGACACATCAGAGATATTCATTAATCTGGGAGAGTAAAACAGCAGAGATTTTTGTCTCAGAGTTCTTGTGGCCTGGACCTGCAGGCGGGTCGGATTGGGTTTCCGTGGACTGGCATCAGCAGTGATACTGAGCAGCGCTTCCTCTCAGCCCGGCCTCCCCCG
>NW_022935017.1:0-205 GCF_012274545.1 Fukomys damarensis | reverse complement strand
GCAGGCTGATGAACTCATGAACCATCCCATTGCAGGTAGTTGGCCTCAAGCTGGGGTTCGTTTTAGCCAATTGCAGCATCAGTCACACCCAAAAGTTAAGCAGGAGGCAACCATGGATGAACTGCGGCTCATCTCTCGGCTAGCTGGCTAGAGACTGTTGTGCTTCACAAAAAGTGGTATGAGCGAGGGCTCCTTGAGCTCCTGA
>NW_022935016.1:0-1171 GCF_012274545.1 Fukomys damarensis | reverse complement strand
GGGTTGAGGGAGGAAGGCTCAAAGAGAAAAATAAGGGGACAGCTGACATCTGGGTTACACCAGCTACAGCAGGGAGGAATGACAAGTGAATTCAGCAAAAATGTTTTATTTCCACATCTATTGTCAAGCCTAATTATTGGTTGAAATTAGAGGTTCTGCCCTGATCATGGCCATGAATAAATAAAAATATGTTTGGATTTCAGCAGATGTCGTTGATTCCACATCTCTTTCCCTTCCCAGAAAGGAAAAGAAAGACCCAGCTAGCACCTTCAGACACAGACATGCACACTTACGGTGCACACACCTTGCTGCAGAAAGGACTGACTTGTCTCACCGCATACATACAGGTCTCACCCAAGTCCCGGATGGGCATCCAGGCTGCACAAGACGCTCACACTGGTGTTGCATCGGAACTCAGCAAGACAACCTCAGCACGCCACACGTGTGTGCTCTATTCATGTAGTCGCTCATTTAACACATACCACAAGAGCCTGCCCGGAGCCACCAAACACAAGTGGCAGAGGAGAGAATACAAAGATAATCAAGACACAGCTTTTGTCCTGAGAAGTTCATTGGCCCATGCCCACCACCATTTGGGCATCTTGATGGTCACATGCAGAGGTCCTACATCCGTAGGCTCAACCTACCCCAGATGGACAATCAGGAAAAAAATTGTGCTTCTGTTGAACAGTACCAACTGTTTTCCTGTCACTTTCCTCAAACAATACAGTAGAACAACTATTTCCACTGCTTTTACAATGCATCAGTACTGAGCAATCTAGAGCTGATTTAAAGTACACAGGAGATGACAGACGATACAAAAACACTGCACCATTTCTATATGGGACTTGGGCACGTGTGGATTTGGATATCGCGGGGGGGGGGTCCTGGAACCCCTTCCCACAGCTGTCATTCCGCGTGTGGCATGCTAATTTGACATCTAAGTCGTGAATGTGAACACTACCACACAGACCCTGTCCCTACAGACTTCGAGAAGGCTCTGCCTAACAACAGCACCGTCCCCACCCTGCACTGCCTCTTCCCACCCGACCCACCTCTGTTGGCGCTGTGCAGCTTGGTCCTCCTGTGCTGTCTGCCAGCCTCTTCAGAATGTGCCACAGGGCTTTGTTACTATTTCTCCTGCTTCTCTGCTTTCTCCCCCCATGGCTGG
>NW_022935015.1:0-223 GCF_012274545.1 Fukomys damarensis | reverse complement strand
CCAATAAATTCAATTATTTAATTAAAAACATAAAATAAAATAAAAAAGAATGGTACTTGGGCTCACTGTTGTTAGCTTTCCCTTACCCTGGCAAACACCTGAGATACACAACTTGGGGGAAAAGTATTCTGGCCCAAGACTTTGGCATGTGGGCCTTTGGGAGACATTTAAGCTCCAAACCATAACTTAGCTACAAGCCTAAGTTTCGCTGAGCCAAGAACTG
>NW_022935014.1:0-213 GCF_012274545.1 Fukomys damarensis | reverse complement strand
TTGCGTGCACACCTGTCACCCAGCGCTCTGGGAGGCTGAGGCAGGAGGATTGCAGGTGTGAGCCCAGCCTGGACAACTTAGTGACTTAGTGAGGCCCTGTCCCAAAACAAAAAATAAAGAATGAGGGGCTGGGGATGGAGCTCAGTGGTGCCCGCACCTTCCCCCAAGGTGCATGGTCCTGCGTTCGACTCCCCAGTACCAGAAAACTAACTA
>NW_022935013.1:0-1358 GCF_012274545.1 Fukomys damarensis | reverse complement strand
TTTTGTTTTGTTTTGTTTTTGTTTTTGTTTTTAAATTTTGCTCTACTATATAGTTTGTTTTGTTTTTGTTTTTGTGGTACTGGGGATCGAACTTGGGCCCTTGTGCTTGCAAGGCAGGCAGCAGAACCACTAAGCCAAATCCCTGGACCTCTACTATATAGTTTGATTTCAAGAGTGTTGTATTTACTTCCTGAATATTCTTTTTATAATGTCCTGGTTTTATAATGTCTTAATTATATTTAATTAATTACTTAATATTTAAAGATATTAAATCCATACATTTTGAAGCTTTGTGTTGGTATTTTCATTATCTTTTAAGGTGTTTATATCTGGTGTTTGTTTTGTTATCAATGTTCTTCAAAGTTACACATTTGTAATGGTTTATTCAAATTTACTATTAAGACTTAAAAATGGCTTTTGGAAGATTTGTGTGACTATGTGCTTGGTGATTTATGGGTCTCCTGCAAGGATAATCATAGGGGAATGTTGCTTTTTTGTGTAGAAAATTCTAGTTGTCAACTTTTCATTGGCTTTTCTCTTGAGAAGATTGTCTGGGAGGAAGGTCAGCAAACTCTTACTGAGAATATAGGCTTTCCTATTAGTATTGGGGTTAGAGAAAGGGCATCAATGTGAGGGAATGAACTATAATTTAACACACACATTTTAATATTTTCTGGAGGGAAATATTTACTTCCATTCTCAATAGTACAGAGAATCTCCTAGATCAGAAATAGCATGGTTCAGTAATTCCAGTCTTTTACTGAAGTGTAGAGGATGAAATTGCCGGTGTGCTTGCACCGAGGAGAGATCTGTGAGGATGAACTGCTTGCTCTATAAACTTTCCAGTAATCGGTCCTATATTCAATTCTAGGCAGACTGCCTTGTGAGGTGACTGACTGCTCCAAATTCAGATCTGGCTGTAACTCTGTGGGGTGTATTTGCTGGCTTGAGCTGTCTTCTGATTACTGACTTTGGTTTCAGTTTTTTGTATGTACCAAGTTTAATCAGCCATTAGCTTTTCAGCTTACAAAACGTAGTTGAGAGCGATTGTCTGCTAAAGTGTTCTATCATGTTCTCTTTTCCATTGTGGTTTTGCTCTAATGCTTTAACTATTTCATTTACACATAATTAATGGCATTTCAGCAGACTGCTTAGAACATTCTGCATTCAGCTTCTCATGTGAGGCCATAAATCTAGATTGAGCATGGGCCAGCACAACAGCAAATTCTAAGTGAATTGTGAGCATTGTTTTACCACCTCTGACTCACTTTTTCTAGCCAAAGAATAGATTAATCAATCACATTTTAATTGTGTAAGTAATAAATAATAAAGTAATGATAGGCTTATTCTGGATAATT
>NW_022935012.1:0-865 GCF_012274545.1 Fukomys damarensis | reverse complement strand
TTCACTTTCATGAAACTGACCGCTTTCGCTTTAAGCGGCTAAGCGGCGAGAGAAGCTGTTTCCATGGGAAAACTGCAGTTTAAACCGCAGAAGCCGTCGGCAAAGTGTGTTTGTGTTCTTACATCAAACTGAACCTCTCCCCAAGTATACAGAGTTCTGGAGGCTTGTGTGCACTCACAGCTGCTAGGCACTCCCTTAGGCCTGAAGGGCTTCTCTGCTAAAAGGGCCTCACAACAGTGTTTCAATCTCTGCCAGGCAGAGGCCTACAAACAAAGAGGACTACAGTTGTACTCCCCATAAGAAGTGGACTTCACTGGTAAACTCACAGAGTTGCAGCACCTTTCTCTGTGGAGTACTTCACATTCATGAAACTGACCGCTTTCGCTTTAAACGGCTAAGCGGTGAGAGAAGCTGTTTCCCGGGGAAAACTGCACTTTAAACTGCAGAAGCCCTCGGCAAAGTGCGTTTCTGTTCTAAAATCAAAGTGAACCTCTCCCCAAGTATACAGAGTTCTGGAGGCTTGTGTGCACTCACAGCTGCTAGGCACTCCCTTAGGCCTGAAGGGCTTCTCTGCTAAAAGTGCCTCACAACAGTGCTTCACTCTCTGCCAGGCAGAGACCTACAAACAAAAAGGACTACAGTTGTTCTCCCCACAAGAAGTGGACTTCACTGGTAAACTCACAGAGTTGCAGCACCTTTCTCTGTGGAGTACTTCACATTCATGAAACTGACCGCTTTCGCTTTAAACGGCTAAGCGGCGACAGAAGCTGTTTCCCGGGGAAAACTGCACTTTAGACCGCAAAAGCCCTCGGCAAAGTGCGTTTGTGTTCTAAGGTCAAACTGAACCTCTCCCCAAGTATACAGA
>NW_022935011.1:0-221 GCF_012274545.1 Fukomys damarensis | reverse complement strand
TCTGAAGTGAACGCTTCCTCCAGCATTTTTCATAGGAATCCAATGACCTATACCTCTGAAAGTATTGTAATGAGAGTGGAGAACTTCAACTTCGCAATGGAATGAAGTGCTAGAGCACAGAGGACTATTTTGCCCTCTCATCTGAAAGTATAATCAATAACTAAAAATATAAAATAAGTGTTTTCAGACGCTGGACATCAATAAGCACAAGACAAAAGAGC
>NW_022935010.1:0-354 GCF_012274545.1 Fukomys damarensis | reverse complement strand
TTGAATACATCTAATAAGTGCCAATTGCGTGTTCTCTTTTTTTACAGAAGGAATATTTTCAAAATATTGGCTCATTTTAAAATACACTATTCTAGTATGATGAGTTATCATTTAAATACACAATTTTGACAATTTACTGTAAGATTTTTCAGAGTTTCTAAATGTTTACTCTCTATAACTACCACAAAAATCATAATATAAACCAGTTTCATCAGGTCACACAATTTAATTAGCATCTTAATCTTAATTTTTACATAATTATACAAGAATTATACATAATTATACAAGAGTTTTGTCAAGTCAGGATGTAACTATGGTAACTTCTACTTACTAAGAAACTTTTTCTGGGTTAGC
>NW_022935009.1:0-395 GCF_012274545.1 Fukomys damarensis | reverse complement strand
ATGATACTGTTAAAATTGCTAAAATTTTTAGCTAAAATTGCTAAAAATGCTAAATGATATTAGTTTAAAATTGTTCTTGTCTTTCTGTCATGTGAAGCAAGCCTCAGAGAGGGTCTAGTTAACTGCAGACTTAGACCCAGACTCACACACTGGCATTCTGGTTTTTCACTCAAGCCTCTCACCAGCGCCCCGCACTATTTGTTTACTTGGAGAGAATTTAGTGAGGCAGAAGAAAGAGAGAAATGACAAGGAACAGCAGGAGAAAGAGAGACCACATAGAAAGAGCAACACACATACACACACACATCTGTCCCAGTAATAAATTGAACTGCGTATTACTAAGTATGAAAGCCCCAGCTTTACTTAATATTCCTAAAATTTTATCAAATTCTCTT
>NW_022935008.1:0-247 GCF_012274545.1 Fukomys damarensis | reverse complement strand
GGAGACAATGGATCATAATTATCTTGGACACTTATTAGCTGTATCTTTATCTCTACTTAGACTGTGTAAGAATCACTTTCCTTAATTATCAAAGAGAAATAATAATACTTTCTACCTTCTCTTTTTAAGGCAGTTTTACTTACAAAATAGATGAAGAAAGCTTAGCACATTTACTGTGAAAAAGAATGCTTACAAGTTGATATCACTATTATCACTGCTGTTATTTATGTCTAAACTTTGCATACTA
>NW_022935007.1:0-200 GCF_012274545.1 Fukomys damarensis | reverse complement strand
TGAACAACTATAATTTGAAAAACACCTTTAATTAATGCTAACATTATTTGGCTGTTGGGCTATCTTATAACTCTGTCGGAAGCTATCACAATATTGGTAGAAAGTCCAACTTATACTAATACCACACCTGCAGGAATAAGTAAACTTGTTCACACATGATGGATACTATCACTTTATCTGTTAAATGAAAAGATAAATGA
>NW_022935006.1:0-230 GCF_012274545.1 Fukomys damarensis | reverse complement strand
GAGTGTGGATGTGGAGTGGGAGCCAGGATCATCATGCACGTGGCTGGGGGTTGTAAGAGAGGCAGCAGGCAATCAACACACTCTTCGGGGTCTCACAGCCTTTCCTTACAAAACACAAATTCAAAGGTAAAACTATTAATAATGCCATTACAGTGACACGGGGCTTTAAAACTCAGGAGCAAAGGGGTGTGGGTGTAAAGGAAGGTGCTTCTAGGAACAGTGAAATAACA
>NW_022935005.1:0-206 GCF_012274545.1 Fukomys damarensis | reverse complement strand
GTTTTCAGCCATAGTTGCTATGTTAGGATCACAGAGAAAGTAATCTGCCAATAGCTTTAGTTGTCTGATAATCACCAAACCATAATAAGCCTGTGTGTTGCAACAGAGACATTTTAATAGTTACTTTAAGGGAATAAGACCAGCTGAGAAGAAAAGCCAGGCGGGGGGTCAGGGGGAGTAAGGATGATAACTATGTTCTAAGCTTC
>NW_022935004.1:0-261 GCF_012274545.1 Fukomys damarensis | reverse complement strand
TGATATTAAAGATGCTTCACAGAATGATGATGGCTCCAGACCCAAGGATGAAAGAAGGTAAGATCTCATTGATTGCTTACCACAGAATGCAGTACACAGAACAATTAATATAGATTCATTAAAACTTCAGGTTCAGATTGATGTACAAATAAATGATTGTCAAGAATTCAGTACTCAAGTAAGAAGGGAAATATTTATGAAAAGTTGACTCAGTATATCTGACTGCAGTTATTTGGTATAGGCCACAGATGACCAAATTGC
>NW_022935003.1:0-213 GCF_012274545.1 Fukomys damarensis | reverse complement strand
CAAGACTAGACTCAAAGCACCAAATATTCCTTGAGCATGGACAGTGCTATCTTTGGGACCTGCGGCGGTGGAGACAACTGCAATGATTATAACCGATAGAGGAGGCTAAACAAGCAGCAGCATTCAGTAGATGCAAAAATAGATTTACATGGTTCAGAAAAGCCGTGGGGCCAATTTCGGACCACATGCTTGTTTTACCTCTGCCAGGGCTGT
>NW_022935002.1:0-1880 GCF_012274545.1 Fukomys damarensis | reverse complement strand
CAACAATGAATGTAACTGTACTGTATCCCTAAAATGTACCAATAAACTCAGTTAAAGCTGGAAGAAAAAAAGAAATGCTATTGGTTTAGTACATTTTTAAAAATCCTGTCACACAGCTCAATTTGGTGATCAATTTTGGTGATCAAGTCTTTTGTTGGAGTTTTGGGATTTAATAAGTAAAGGACCACATCATCTGTAAATAATATTTTGAATTTGTCCACTGCTACATGTATTCCCTTTATTTCTTTCTCTTGCTTGATTATTTGGCTATTTCAAAGATTATGTTGTACAGGAGTGGAGATAATGGCTATCTTTTTATTGTTCCTGATTTTTAAAGGGTAGGCTTCAGTTTTCTCCCTGTTTAATAGATGTTCACAGTAGATTGGTCATAAATGGTTTTCTCATGTTGAGATAAAGTCCTTCTATACCATTTTTGAGGATTTTTTAATCATGAATTAATGTTGGATTTTTTCAAAGGCTTTTTCGGCATCTATTGTGATGGTCATGTGATTTCGGTCCTTGCTTCTGTTTGTATAATGAATTATATTTATTGATTTGCTTGTGTTGAACTATCTTTGCATCTTTGAAATGAAGCCTACTTCGTCATGGTGCATTTTATTTTTGGTGATTTGTTTCATTAATTTGCTAATATCCTGCTAAGGATTTTTACATCTATGTTCATTAGAGAAATTTGCCTGCAGCTTTATTTTTTTGTAGGTCTGTCTAACTCCATTGTAGGTCACCACACAAAGAAAGTATCACCTAATCACAAATGGCTCAGTCACAGCTATTCTGTGAGCTCTCTCATTTCTGTGACACTGTGTCTTACACTCACGACTTGAAGGAAGAGTTAATCTAGCACATGGTTTTAGGGGATTCAGTACATGGTCAGCTGGCTCTGAGGAAGAAACATCCCAACAGAAAATCCTGGGCAAGAAAAGCTGCGTGGTTCATAGTGTTGGGAGAGCAGAGCAGGGCAGCAGCACTAGAGAGAATGGGAGAGGAGCCCAACATAAGCCCCCAAGCCCACTCTGCTATGACAACACAGACACGCAGGAGTGAGTGGTACCAGCCCCCCTGGTGGACCTCAAAGCTGTTCAAGTTGATGCCCCATCCTAACTGCTGCACTAACACACACACACAGTGCAAGTGGCACACCCCATTGCTTGCAGGCTGCAAACCTCTAAAGTCTTGTAGTGCATAGAAAATGATAAGCAATTGTAGCACAGTGTACATCTAAACATAGAAATGTCACAGCAAGTGTAATTTATAAAAATTAAAAAAAATAGTACAGTTCCAGAGCTTGCCTAACAGTGGATGGAGTCCACAAGGCAGGAAGTTGCTCTGGTAAGTCAGTGAGTCAGTGGTGAGTAGATATGAAGGCCTCCACCATTTCTGGTGTATTTACAAACACAATACACTTAGGACTCACCAAATACACCAGATAACATTTTCTTCAATAATAAATTTACCATAGCTTACTGAAATCTTTCAGCCTCTATTTTTTAATTTTTTAGCTCTTGGAATGTTAATTTGCTTGAAACACAAATACTTTGTACTTATGTTCAAAATATCATTCTTTAAATATTTATTCTAAAAGCATTTTTACATTTTGTGTATTTATCTTTACTTTTAAATTTCTGAAAAGACTGAGATGTAAACACAGCATTAACTTAATATGATCATTAACGACCAGATCAGAATGATCCACACCACTGTATTCTAGGTCTATACTTTGTCCCACCAGAAGCTCATCAGGGACAATGACACACATGGAAGTGTTACCTCCTATGATAACAATGGCTTTTTAAAATGTCTCCTGAGGGATTTATTGGAGGCTGTCTTACAGTAACATTTTTTAAACAAGTAGGAGTCCATTC